>NC_056732.1:747932528-748232528 GCF_019279795.1 Protopterus annectens | reverse complement strand
TCATTAGTTGGCAGCTGTAGCTAACAGATTTAGTGAAAATATAGACTAGGTCATCTGATCCTTTTTGGTTAGCAGAGCAGAAAGCGGCATATGCAGTGGTTATAAAGTCACTAAAATACATTATCTATTGGGGGTTAATGTGTTTTTATTATTTTTAAAGTAGATTTTGGGACAGCTATGTATTTTCTGTGCTTTCATCTTGATATCTTCGTCCCCAGTCTTATTGATTATATGAGTTGTTGGTTGATGGCAATACTGCTGGAATGGGGAAGCCAAAGCTGCAGACAGACCATTCCAATAAATAAAAATTCTGTTATAAAAGGGTGAAATAATATATTGGGGCAGGCAAAATTCCGGATCCAAAGAAAAGGAGACAGTTCTGCTTAGAGAACAATCTTAGTTGTCACTGAAGTGATGCTTTTGCCTCACTAGTCAGTGATAGTAGTAGAAGACTGTTAGGGGGGCGGTGCAGAGTGGGGATGGCTACTCTTGACTTATAGTTATTACTTTCATCAGGACATGAGGACAGTTGTTATTTCCAAAGGTAGCCTTTAATTTTTAACTGCTTTACTAATTAATAGTTTGCATTATGTTGGATTTATAGTGAATGGTGAAATTGGGATCTACTTAATCTACCTCCAGCTACATAAGTGCATACTATAATCTGACATTTTCACTAATATTCATAAAATATTGAATGTTTTACTGTCTGTAGACTACATTTTCTAGCAAAATATATATTGCATGTTAACCACTGCCACTCTAACTGAAAAAATATTGGTAAAATTTGTTAATGTATTTTGTTAATAAGGACAACTTAAGGGAACACATTATTACTATAACCTCTAAAACTGAAGTGTCTTTGAAGGTTAAAAGCTGTGACTTCATTATATGATATTTTTATCAAAGTCAAGCTACACTACATAGTTTCTTTAGAATCACATCTTTGGAAAGAAAAGCTAATGTTTTTGATGATTACACAGATCTATATACCCGCATAGATATTTGTGCAACTAAAATATTATCTTCTTATGTAAAAAATTCTCATTAGTACCTCTTTATTTTAAATACCTTTAATATCTTAAGAAATTATTTAAGGTTAATCAGATATGTGTTTTTTTTTTTTAGGGGGAAGAAGGGGAAAAAAGGGGAAAAAAGAAAAAAAAGCTGCTAAATTTATATCTTATATAAAAGGAAAATAAGCCTATAGGCTATATATTAATATCTTGATGCTATAGTAAATATTAACACTGCTGTGATTTCACAGATAAGATCATACTGGAATGTTTTGTTACATGACACATTTTCTTATTTTTATACATAAACTTCTTTACTGAATTCCTGGTTAAGTAGGTTTTGATCTAATGTAGTATACTAAATTAAGATCTGTATTAGTATAGAATAGACATAAATGAATATGATATACTATGTCATGATACAAGTTTAAAGACACTCTTATTAAAAATTTTGAAAATTACATTATTTATGGTAATAGATGTTTTTCCACAATATCTCCTACATAGTAATACCTATACATCCTGGAGAATTAATAGGTTGTAGTTTGTTGATTCAATAAAATATTAGGTATTAGCATTAGAGAACGATAGTCTTGAGCACTAAGGATGATAGAGGGTGGTATTGATGACTTCTTCATCAATCCAGGAACTAGATGTTCCATGGTTAGTTTTGTATGTAATTATATTTTCATCTTCTCTGAACATTACTTGTTAATTAAGTCCAGAATAGTATTTATCCATCAAAAGCTTAAAGTAATCAATGTCTGGGTTTAAATGTCTGTCTCTGAATACAAATGGTCTTAATAACCCTACTAAAACAGGAAGGTTACTCAAATACCTAGCATCTAATAAAGCTGGCATTATATTTTTGCAAGAAACGCACATTATTCAGAAATATCTAGAAAAAATGTTTTTTATAGGTTATAGTATTCTAGCTAAATCCCATTTCCACCAAAGAGAAGAGGAACCATGATTTTGTGGAAAAATACATTACCAATACCTAAAATAATTAACAGTTTCTCTGATAAAAATGGTATGTTGTGTCTAGTAATATTGGAATTGAATAAGAAATATTTTACTTTAGCAAATATGTAATGGCTACCTGGTATTGGTGCTAAATCTGCAAACAAATATTTGGAAATAATAACAGCAAATTCTAAAGGAGATATCATTTTAGCAGGTGATTTTAATTGTATTCTATCATGTAAAGATACCACTAATGTCAGCAATATTAAGATACCTGCATCAGCCAAAAAATTGATAGATTTTGTCTCATTTCATAACGTAAAAGACATATACATGATCAAAGAGCAGAGGTCTCTCAATTTTACTCACTTTTCTTATAGATATGGTACACAGACGACTATTGATAAAGTGTTTTTATCTGACAGCCTATTATCTAAGACTCAAGATGTAGTGATTACATCATGCCCTCTGTCAGACCACAATGCCATACTATTTAAAATTAAAATTAAACCAAATGATCTTATTCATTGGCAGAGACTACCAGCCTATATTATTACGATAAAAGGATTCAAAGAATGGTTTATAAAGGAAGTAAACTATTATATTGCACTTAATAATAATAATAACAACACAAATATAGTGTTTATTTGGGACTCTTTAACATCTTATATATATATATATGGGAAAATAAAAACCTGGTATTTACATAAAAGGAAAGAATGGCACAAAGAATTATTAAATCTACAATTGAAAATTGACACTTTAAAAAAGAACTTGCACCCCAAAGAATTGGGCTCGAATCTGGAATTAAAACAACTAAATCTCGAACATTTAGAAATTCTTAGTCATAAAGTAGCAATTAATTTAGAGAGGTTAAAATTACAATCTTATTCATCTAATCCAAAACATATGCATAGATTAGCAGCCAAAATGAAAAGTTTTCACAAGAGTAAACACATAATTGAAATATTAGACACATCTAAACACAATTCAAAACCTTCTTCAGATCTAAAAGATATTTTAGAGATTTTTCGTTCATATCATGAAACAATGAATAAAGCAAACTTAAACTTTACTAATAATAGTTCAAAAATAGAATTTCTAAAAAACAATATAAATAATAAACTTTCTAAAGAACAAAATAATAGATTACTTAAATCAATATCATTAATAGAAGTTAAAGAAATAATACAAAATCTTAAAAATAATAAAGCCCCTGGTCTTGATGGCATAATAGGTGAATTATATAAAATTTTCCCTGATTCTGCTTTGAAGATATTAATGAAAGCACTTGAAGAATTTCAAATAAGTGACAAACTTTGTCCTTCTTGGTAATATTCGCTAATTTCTCCCATTCTAAAACAAGATAAGGACTCCAAATTTGTTTCATCATATCGTCCTATTTCCCTATTAAATATAGATTATAAAATATTTACGTCTATTTTAGCAAACAAATTAAATCAAATGATGCCGACTTTAATAAACAATGATCAAACAGGTTTTATACTGAACAGAAAAGTTCAGGATAATACTATTAGACTTTTAACTTTAATAGATTTTGCAAATAAAAAAAAAAGAATTATCACTCATCAGTCTAGAGCTAGATAAGGCATTTGATTTTATTAACTGGACATACTTATTTATAGTATTAAAAGAATATAATTTCTCCTCGGAAATCTTAAACTTGTTAAAAAAATTATATGAAGGTTCTATAGCATATATTAAATTCGGCGCTTTTTTATCTGGCCCACTTCAAATTCTAAAAGGCACTAGACAAGGTTGCCCTTTATCCCCACTACTATTTGCATTAGCAATAGAACCATTTGCTAATTTTATAAGAAACAACATAAACATAAAAAGTTTTGATGTTAATGAGAACTATTCTTCTAAAATTTTACTCTTTGCAGATGATATCTTATTAACTATTGGAAATATTGATTCATCTATTGACCACATTATCAGATCATTAAAACTCTTTGAGGAAATCTCAAACCTTAGATTTAACCAAAACAAAACAGAAACTATTCTCATCAATAAAAAAATGAATAACACTCTATCTAATTACAATAACTTTAACTGGACCAATGATAAATTGAAATATCTAGGGGTTCATATTCTGTCTAAATGGAAAGACACTATAAATATAAATTACAAAATGTTATTAAATAAAATCACAGAATACATTAATAGATGGAAGAAAATGTTCTTTACTACAGAAGAAAGATTATCTCTGATAAAAATGATTCTATTACCAAAAATTATTTTTTATCTTCAAACAATATTGGCTCCTCCTTCTGGAAAACAACTTAAACACATAAACACTATATTAATTAAATTCCTATGGTATCCTCAAAAACCAAGGATTAAATATGATTGGCACTATAAAAACGGGATTGAAGGAGGGACTGCTTTTCCAAATTTTGAGCTTTATGCTGATGCCATTATTCTTAATATAACAAGTCTGTGGTTAAGTCCAAAATACCATTCAAATTGGAAAAATTTACACAAAAGAATACTATTAACTAAATTTGGCAAGCTTTTCAAAAACATATATTGTTCTGAAAATATTAAGCTATTTATAGTTATTAAATAATTCTTCTTCAACAATGAGCAGGAAAAATCACATCTTATTCCTATAATTAAATATATCTTGCAAAATTAAAAAAAAGTAATGAATAAGAATCTTTTGAACAACAATTTGTCCATTCTAATGTTTCCAATAATCTTAACCAAGGGATGCTTTGATTCCTTTAACATGATGAAAATAAAAACTATGGAAGAAAATGGGTTATTATTCTGGCATCAGTTTTTAGGAACTAATAATGTTCATGATACTACCTACCTTTTAGCCAGGTATAATGTCTACCACAATAACTGGTTAAATATTCAAATCTTCAGAGAATTTATTTTAACAGAATTTAAAATACATAATTTTCCTGCTATTACAGACCTCCCCAAAAAATTATCCATCCTCTTTGAATTCACCAGTATAGGCTATAATAATGGTATCTCATTGTCAAGATTTTACAACATTCTTAGATCAGATCTAATAATATTAGATGACAATTTATGGAAATATATCAACAATTTCAATAACTCCCAAATACATATAAATGATAAAACTTTAATTCTCAGATCTGTTTACCATACATCTTCTTCCACATATTGGAAAATTTTTACATGGAAATTCATTCATAGAAGTTTTATTACACCAAAAAAGCCTCTAGAATAAGCAAGAACGATTTTAATAGATGTTGGAGATGTGAGGAGCTAATAGATGCCGATTGGGCATATATGTTTTTAGAATGCAGAACAATAACCACATTTTAGATGGAGTTTAAAAATTTTATTAAAGCTTTGTGGTCGGACAGATGTGAGATCTCTGATTCTATGATACTTTTTAATGCACCAATGCCAAAGTATGTCCCACTGAATCAAATGAACCTCCTTTGGACTTTATTTGCTATAGCAAGAAAAACTATTACTAGAAATTGGAAATGTAACAATAACCTCTCATTCAAGGAATTTGTATATTTTACTAAGATTATTTGTAGTAGGGAATTACAAACATCTATGTTACACTCCTCAGACATGACTCATAAACAAATTGCCTGGATAAAGCTTAAAAAACTATTAGATAAAATGTAATGTTATTGAAGATTTGGTATCTATTTTGGACCTTGTATATAGTTTTTGTTAAAATTTGATATTACATTGTTTTTTCTTTTTAAAAATTGTATTATACTATTGAAAATCAATAAAAAAAAAATATATATATATATATATATATATATATATATATATATATATATATATATACAGAACAAGAGAGGTCCCAGGACTGAGCCCTGTGGGATGACACGTGTAACTGGTATATAGTCAGACATGGCACCTGCAATACTGACCATGTGTGTGCTATCCATCGTCCAGTTAGCAATTCATCTTGTGACATATGTGTAGATATTGAATCCGGTAATCTAATGTGTAAAGGCCAAGTGGGGTATTGTGTAGAAGTGGTGTGCGAGCTCCAGGTAGGCTGTGTGGACAAACCTGTGTATGTCTATGGACTTATTAACTGTTTAAAGACATCAAACATCTGCAAGAGGCAAGATATGCCCACAACAAAACCAAATTGTGTAGGATCCAGTGTCTGTAGGTTCACAAAGTGTATGTGTATGTGTTCCATGATGATACACTCCATAGAATTGCAGACTAGGATAGTTAGGCATATATTGGTATAATGTCCAGGGTCTCTTGTGGCACCAGCACTGTGGAGCAGGTACACCGTAGCTGTATGCCATTCCATGGGTACACATCCTGTAGAAACTGTGATACTGAACAGTGACATAATGCGAGTGTGAAGTTTGTCATGAATCTAGTGTATGCCACAGTCTGGGACACCATCTTGTCCCACTGATGCTGTGTTGTCTGCTATGGAGAGGGCAGCACACACATGTTCATCTGTGATGTCAGGGAGGCTACACCCTGTTGTGATGGACATGTGCACTGCAGGGGGAATGGTGGGGAAACATTCCCACTGAACCTGTTGTCCAGGATGTTCGCAATGTCATTGGGTACACTGTATCATTTGTAATTATGCAGTATCTCACAACATATCTGTGAGTTCCCACCCAGGTCCCTGACATAACTAAATAAGGCCTTGTGATTGTCCATAGTGTCTGTTGCAAGTGTCCGTTAGAAGTGGGCCTTAGATGAATCAACAAGTGATCTAGCTATACCATAGTACTAATCAGAGATGCCTTCCTGATTGTGATTGTGCTGTATAATGCAGTAGCCTCCTCCTGTCCCTGTATAGCTCAGTAATGGCCGTGGTCCAGTAGACAGGTCCCCTGCCTTTGGAGGAGTGAGTCTTGTAGTTATCTGGGATAGCATGATCCATGCATTCCAGTAGTTGTCCGTAGAATGGGCTTGTAAAGTATGAAGTGGTCTGAGACGTAATTAACACTGTCCCAGGATCATTGAGGGATACCACCTCAGTTTGTACAAGTGTGACGTTTGCTCATGAGAAGTATGTCACTGAGATCACATAGGATGTGTGTGTGTGTGTGTATCGGATATGTATGTCTAGTGAGATGAATGTATGTTCTGACCTTAACATTGACAGGTATACCTCTGTTGTGGAACATAGAGTCCCCATGTAGGTGATGATCAGGTCTCATATGTTTTAACCCCCTGTGGGTGTGGTGACCAGGTCTGCCATAGCATTTGAGTGCAACAATCCTAGCAACTGTTGTGCGAGGGTGTCAGTGCTTGAGTAGTATACCCAGTCAATGTTTGTGTATTTGAAGTCACACAATATAATGGTATTTGGTGAGACCTTCACATTCCCCAGTGTTCCCAGGAATAATGAGTGTTGTGCCCAAGTTTGGGAGTGTGGTCTGTAACAGTCTACAAACTGAAATGCAGTTTTACCCACTCTCAGTTGCACATGTACGTTCCCCAATGCTTTGTGCACTGCTACCAACCTGGAGGTGTGTGTATGAATGATGTATATGGATACTCCCCCCCATATTGTTGTTGTCCGGTCCGAGTCTTGTGTCTGAAAACCATAGTATGATATAAAACCTGTTAGTGCTGCTGTGCTTTTGCGAGCCTGAACCAGGTGTTTGTTACTGCACATATATCGACAGATTCCATACTGATGTGAGTCCTGAGTGCATGCATTCTGAGGGTTAGACATCAGTTGTTGAGCACCATCAATCTCCGTTTCCTGTACCCTGTAACGTCTATGGCTGTGGTTATGTCTTCTGACCCTCGCTTCAAACAGCCACTATGTGTGTGTCAAGAGCCTAAGGCAGTCTGTGAAAGCCTAGGGGTGACAGGTGCATGGCATCCATATCGAATGTACGTGGCATGTTGAGCATGTAATCCCAGGCTGACAGACACTGGATCCCCTGTGAATGACAACAATATGTTAGGCAACTGTTAAAAGTGATCATTTCATCTGTATACTGTGACATAGTACTTGGTGAGGGTAAGATGCTACACAAGGTCAGGGTCATACTGGCCTGGGCTACATGATCAGAGAGCTCCTCTATGTCTCTTGTCATGTAGTCCAGGGAGGAACGTCTGAGGACTTACACACCAGAATGGTCAACGATGGAGCCATATTTGTATTTGCAGTGAACTGACAACAGTGCATGTGTCATGTGGCATATCCTGGCACCCGACACACAGCACAAAGTGACCTTCACCTTGTTCAGCCTGGTGAGTGGGATGTCAGTGTTACCGACAATTAGAGTCACCTAATACAAGTGTATGAGATGTGTTGTGTAGGCCTAAGGGCAGTGACTGTGTGGCACAATGACTTTGTGAACTATGTGATATGTGTGTATGGTTGTGTGGTAGCAGTTGTTTGTGTGTCTGCTTTGGATCTCCCTGCTGCTTAGACAGAGTATATTTAGATGCTCCAAGTATGTCTTTGTGTGTCAATGTATATGGTTTGTTGTTGTCATAGGTCCATGTGCGACTGTATTTGTGGTGTGTGTGGTTACCTTCACCACCCGATAGACTGTGCCAGTTATGGCTTGGGAGAGCTCAGCCTCCTGTCTGTCTATACAGTTGCACCTCTCACATATATCTGAGTTTGATGGTAGGAGGACAGTGTTCCCTGTGTACATAAGGCAGTTGTAACAATGCATCAAAATTCCAATATGCACCAGCTGGACTGGAGAGTACACACGAAACTGACCTTTGGACATGCCAGGATATAATGATGACATACACTGTCAACTGATCACAAAGGATCAGTAGTGTGTCAAGTGTGTAAAAGAGTAAAACGGGTTTAGTGTTCAGGTTTGTTGTTGCTGTGGAAAGATAATCTGCATAGGAGTACAGACAGAAACATTACATCTCCTTCAGCTATGTCAGAAATATCGATGTACAGTCATATATGTCCTGAATCAGGGTCAACTGTACCTGACTGACAATGTCAACATCCTGTCAGACAAGCCCATACATACAAATCCACCTCCCAGTGACAAAAGGCCCTAACATCATACCAGGGGATATCACATGTAGAATGTGTAAACTGGTCCCCCCAATGCCAAATGAATCCCATCACGTGGATAACATTGTTTCCCCATATGTGTCATAAGTGAACAACAGGACAAACAGACACTGTACCCAAACAGTCTGTTGAGCCTCACACTCTCTACAGGATCTTACACCGTTGAATGTGTTACAGCAACATGTGGCACACTCCACAAGTGTTGGTGCACAACACACCATGGGAACTATATTCCTATAAGCCTACGAAGTCCGCAATGCTAGTTCATGGAGTCCATCATGATTGCAGTCAGAAACAGAGATATTGTAAACCGACAAACACACAACCCAAACATCTGTGGTATGTTAATGAGCACATCATGTTCCCCATACCTGCTAGTTATCTTGCAAGGCAGCCACCCAGGACATACAACACTGACAGGAGCAACACAGGTCCCACATAGACTTTGAATAGCCCTTTACCAACAACACAGACACATGTTGTATCCACAAAACCTACAATCCGTGCATGAATATGTATTGTCATATGAAGGAATGGTAATTTATCCACAGATAGATCACACAAGCTATGAATTGTGTATTCCTGTTCAAGATGTTCACACCTGCTGACCCACAAGGTTCATTCCTGGGATTGCATAACACTAAGTGCACACACATTACCATGTCTAGTCTGATGATGTCAGCAACCTACAAATATAGCATGTGAATAAACACCACACAATAAAGCATATAGTGCATCATGTTAATGCGTATCTCACTAGTATCATAGCATATTTAGGTAGGTGTTTGAATCTTGCAGTTGCTGAGTATGTGTGTGAGATTGGCTTTGAGGGGAGTGCCCTTTTTAGAGACTGTGGAAACACATTAGGAGTGGTGAATACCTCTTCGCCAAGTGTGATGATGTCAGCATCCTACAAATAGAGCTTTGGAAGTGAATGTTCCTAATAAAGCAAAGAGCGCATCATGTTAATGCACATCTCACTAGTGTCATAACATAGTTAGGTAGGGGTTTGAATTCTGCAAATGCTGAGTGGGTGTGAAATTGCTTTTGAGATAAGTGGCCTTTTTGGAGACTGTGGAAACACATTAGGAGTGGTGAATACCTCTTTGTCAAGTGTGGTGATGTCAGCATCCTACAAATAGAGCTTTGGAAATGAGTGCGCCCAGTAAAGCAAATAGCATGTCGTGTTAGTGCTTATAGCACTAGTGTCATAACATAGTTAGGTAGGGGTTAAATCCTGTTTGTGAGATAGACTTTGAGAGGAGTGGCCTTTTTGGAGACTGTGAAAACACATTAGGAGTGGTGAATACCTCTTTGCCAAGTGTGATGATGTCAGCATCCTACAAATAGAGCTTTGGAAATGAATGCTCTCAGTAATACATATAGCGTGCTGTGTTAAAGCATATCTTTCTAGCATCATGGAATAGTTAGGTAGGGGTTTGAGTCCTGCAAATGCCTAGTGTATGTGTGCGATTTCCTTTGAGAGAAGTAGCCTTTTTGGAGACTGGGAAAACACATTAAAAGAGGTACATCCCTCTTCGGAAAGTCTGATGATGTCAGCATCCTACAAATATTCAAGGAGAACCAAAACCACCTAGTAATGCATATAGCACACTGTGTTAATGCGTATTTCTTTAGCATCATAACATAGTTAGGTGGGGGTTTGAGTACTCCAAATACCAAGTGTGTTTGTGTGGGGGGGGGTGTATGTGTGTGATTTCGTTTGAAAGGAGTAGCCTTTTGGAGACTGGGAAAACACAATAAAAGAGGTACATCCCTCTTCGGAAAGTCTGATGATGTCAGCATCCTACAAATATTCAAGGAGAACAAAAACCACCCAATAATGCATATAGCGTGCCGTGTTAATGTGTATCTCTCTAATATCATAACATAATTAGGTAGGGGTTTAAATCCTGCAAATGCTGAGTGTGTGTATGTGTGTGTGCCACAGTTGGTCAATGCAGTGTGGGTTTTGCTTTTACTATGGTATGACATATGTTTCAAACAGTATGTGCATTGCACACATCGGGTATCTCCGTGTCAAATAAATTTGTGTACATGTGACCTCAATCAGTAGATAGGTGTGAAGCCTGCATACTACATGAATACATTTGTAACCTTCGACAGATTGTGCCGCTGCTTCTCAGATCATAGGTCACATATGTATGTATGCGTCAAGACCGGCCAATGTAGTGATCCATGGCCAAGGGCATCCCTGCCACACACACCCATGACATATACTATAGAGTACTGTGAGTGAGGGTAATTGCCGGGGTATATGTCAGACATGTTCATACACAACAACGACTGGCAATAATGGACAGTCATTATAGGTGTGCACCAGCCCTGTGGATATGCATGCAGGCCCCTAATGTGTTATGTGAAACACCGAGGGACACCACAATACCTATGGATATGTGGATACCAAGGGAAAGATGACATAACATGTGTCTGCCTGTACACATTGGTACCCAACATACATCTTCAGGGCTACCACCTATGTGGTACTGTCGGGATAGTATGTATAGTAAATGTGGATGACTATGCCATAGACGGCGTATTGCTATACAGCATGTATTGGACAACAGGCATCTGTCTGTATGATACCCTTGTGTAGGATATGCGTCCCATCCGGGGAATGCAGTGTAGGCCAATGCATGTATTTCCAGATGTGGATGGACATATCCCTAGTGTGTTTGCATGTACCTAAGAGGGCTATATGCCACACAGGTGTGGTCCCAGGAACGTGTGGCGGTCAATACCACTGGTTACTGTCATAGTATAGTACTAGAAGGATCCAACTGTTACCGAGTTCCCTACAACTGTGAGTCATTTGTCAGGACATCATCTAATGATTGGTTATAGTCATGCTGTTGAGGTGGTGTATACTGCCAGACTGCAGATCATTGACAGATATCAACGGTATCACCCACAGCATAGTGCCAACCCATGTCATACACACATGTGTACCCATTTTAGTACATATCTGTAGTAGAATGCATACTGGCCATCAAAAGATACCATGAGATGTTAACAATGTGTCGCACATCCTACGTGTCCACTATGCACGTACATGCAGACAGTGCATAAACGCCATGTTCACAGATGTACACCCACTAATTTGTAATGCACACATCATACACGTACTGTCCACTCACTAACACATGCTGGCGACACTGTACACTTCAGCCAAGTGGCACATGGGTGGACAATACATACTAATACATAACACTGGTGTAAACAATGCTACAATGACTATCAGATCTGTGATGCATAATGCCTGCTCAGATATACCTACAAGGATATCAGTACACTTTCCTGTTGGCAACTTGCTACTATTGCTACACTGCTATAACATCACCCTGTGCATCAGAACCATGTTAGCCTATTCCTGCATCAATGTGACAGATGACAGGAGGTGGCACAGGTGTCATCATATGCATAGGGTGTGTTGTAGGATTGCCAGAGCCTGACATTGACCCATCCAATCGGTGTGTGTGTGTGTGTGTGTGTGTATGTGTGTGTGTGTGTGTGTGTGTGTGTGTGTGTGTGTGTGTGTGTGTGTGTGTGTAAGGGACAACAGTACTGCATGGGCCAATGTTGATGTAATGTGTGTGTGTATGTGTGAGCCCTAGTTGTATGGTAAATGTGTGTGTGTCTGCATGCACACAACTCCATGTGGCTGCCATATACGGGCGGTTGTGGGACAGCCACAGACTGTACTTGCTAGGCCGTACAGATCACTGTCTCCAGCCACAGACACAGTACCTGTGCCGAGCAGGGGTGCTAAGGGCAGTATCAGGTACCAACCCTGACTGGGTGCTATCATCAGAGGCAGAGGTATGATGACTGGACCCATGTCCCTGCTGGGACTGGCCAGCGCCACGTGCACATGGTCTAGTAGGACGGTCATTGGACAGGCCAGCCCCAGGTACTGCCACTACGGGAGTGGCTGTGATCTGTGGTCCGTCTGCGACGACTGCCAGCTGATGCTGTTGCTGGCATGCGTCCGCGTCGGCTTCTCATCTGTCCTGCATGGTCCTGGCTCATGGCTAACACATTGTGGAGGACATCTAATGTCTCCCTCGAACTGCTATCAATGACCTCGGTGTAATTACGGATGGCATCGGCAAGGTCACGGATGCTGTCATTGATAGCAGTGTAATGGGCCCTCTGTGCCCTTAGTCCCTGTCGGGTGTACTGTTCCATATGTGCCTGTGCCGCATTACAGCCCAGAACATACTGGAGGTTGTAATAGCTCAAGGGACACGTCTGCCAGGGGAAATACGACCAGTGGTGTTTCCTCAAGAACCCCTGGACATCCGCCTATGTGGTACCATTCCAGTAATCCAGCTATGGCTGCTGTGAGGGGATGCACGTGCCATAGGTACCACACTCTCCTGGTCAATGCCAACTGTATGCTGTCTCTCCGCTATGGCCATTGTTGATGAGGGATGTATTGGCAGTATGAGTGTGCACATAGATGGGGTTGACCACTGTGTACTGTCGATTGGTGGACCAATGACAAACCCTGTCAGACCTTCCTGTGCCACAATACATGTCTCATCATCTCCACTATTAGTGGCGGTGACATCAGCTTTCCTGCTGCATTCAGCCACCCCTAACTCAGCACCTGTGGAAGGAAGACAGGAAACACACTTTACAATCTCTACATGATGTTAGCACACATGCACACATGCACACATGAACACATGCACACATGCACACATGTACACATGCACACATGCACACATGAACACATGCACACATGCACAGATGAACACATGCACACATGAACACATGCACACATGCATACATGAACACATGCACACATGCACAGATGAACACATGCACACATGAACACATACACACATGCACACATGCACACATGAACATATGAACACATGCACACATGCACAGAAATACTCTGCTCACCACAGCACACACACACACACACACACACACACACACACACACACACACACACACCAGCAATACAACACATACACAATAGTGGGTGATGGTGGGTGATAGTATCACAAGGCAAACAGTCACCACACACGTGTCAGCAGGCAGACCATGTGTTGCTCAACACCATGCAATGCAAGTGTAGACAGCCCTATCTAATGACATTATACATGGCTTTGATGCATGTGTGTAGTTGTTCAGTGATTGGCTACACCCTGAAACACAATTGTGTACATGGACACAACATTGCTGTGCAAGTATTATCTGCTCTGCAATGTCATGTGCACCATCACTCAATGGTATACATACCATGGCTGCATGTGTTAACTGTGTGACACATAGACTGCCATGTCTGATGACAGAATATGTGTCCATAGCACATAATAGTGGACACAGGTGTAGCAAATGCATACAATGTACTGACATGGGATGAGTGGTGCATGTAGACATGAAGGAATCCCAATGCATGGCATGGACATTGCACAGTGGTTATGGTGCATGTGGGACATATTGCAGATATGTTGGTGCCAGCCATGACATGGCATGCTACACAACTGCAACCATAAACACCACACATACCCAATGTGTGTCATGTGATCTATACACCCAATAGCATTCCAGGACATATATGTGACTCTTTGTACAGATGGTGACTGTTGTGCAAAATGTGTATACTAGCATATGTAAGCACACACACAGCATGCTATGCATGGTGTGTACAGGTGCATATGTTTGCACACAGAACAATGAGGTGCACAACAAAGACTGCTATGTGTAGTACTATGGTCACTGTAACCAGATGGGGTGCAGTACCATGTGCCATCATCATCATCATGCATCTTGTGGTCACTCACAGCTATTACTGTGTGACAGACCACCGCCTAGCATGCTGTACCTGAACTGCAGTGCCGTGGATACGTTCACTATTACACAGCCACTTTGTACATGGGTGTATGAGGTGCCCAGTAGGGCGCATTGCCTAACATGACTGTGTTATGTGTTGAAGAGTGTTGCACAGCCCCATGATAGGCCTCTACCTCTGAGGTACATCATGTGTGTGTGGATGACATGTGGGATACTGAAGTGTGACCTTACAGTGGGTGTGTGGTTAAACCATGTGTAGCATGACTTTGTGTACTGCATGTGATAAATGTGTTATGCTGTGTACAGGTGTTGCAACTATACCTATCCAATGTGCAGTACGGGGTTGCCACAACTGTGTGTCATGCTCTGTGTATTGCATGTCATTGAGGCAGCTACTGACATTACTGAGCTGTGCAATGTCTCACAGCAAACATGCATGGCATGCATTATGCGTAGGTGTATTACGTGTACATGGCCTACACCTCACCTATGACATGCATATTTCATTACCAACATTGCAGGTGTAACACACTCACCAGCATGGATCGGCTGCCCTGCCGTCACACCAGAGGGACCTACGAGAATATGAGAGGGTTCATCAGTGGCCGCAACTGTGGCATTGCTACAGTGGGTATGCTAAACTGCAGTACAACAACAGTCAACAGTCACAGGTGTAGGGATATTATTCAAACTATCCGTATTGCACAACACTAGGCAGCGGAACTGCTAAACACACAGTACACATCTCACATACACATAATCTAACAATACAGTTAACTGTAGTCTACAGATAGGGCATGTTACCTGCTTGCTCCAGGTGGATGTGCTGGGTGGCTCCGGCCTCCATAACAACACATGTCAGAGGCTGATGTAGCTGTTGTCCAGGAGCCACCACACTTAGAAGCAGCTCCTCCACTCTGGTGAGGGGGGATGAATGGCCACCCCGCCACCTGTGGCAAGCTGCTGTCTTTGCATATCAGACGCATGCTGCCGGACTTGTCTAATTAAATTACTGCAGTGATGGCGTACCTGCTCATATGTCTGGTCATGCATGCCTATGTCATTTACCCAATGAACAAGTTCCTGCCACAGTGCAGTCCTCTCCTGCTGGTGCTGGCTGCTTCTGGAGAAGAGCATTGTGTACCGCTGAAATAGGCTGTCGAGTATCCCCTCTTCCTCATCTGCTGTGTACGCTGGGTTGCATTGGTGGGCCATCTGGCTGAAAAAGATATGAACAATATGTGAGAGAGTGTCCTGTGGTACACTTTACACCTTTAACCACAGATATCACTTTACTGACATATATACCATCCTATTGTCTGTCAGAGGTTACACACATTCAATACCACTTATTGGTTCTCAGGCCACAACTAATTAACCCTACCTGGCAGACTCTGTATATCACACCACTATACAACAGTACCCGACACACTGTTTGTGACACATTGTACAACCTCAAGACAGGGGTGTATATCACACCAATGCACAAACAGAGATGTCATCCATTGCAATGGATGTAAAGTACAGGTACAGTAGTACCAATCAACGACCCAAGTCATTGATGCCATAGCCCTGCCTAACAGATGTGTCCAGTTGTTACTATAGGTGGCATACTGCTGCAACAGACTATATACGTTGCTGGATACACACGTTAACCCTGTAACACACATATGATTGCAGCCATTATACAGGCATAATCACACACACATCAGGCAAACATACAATGCACCACTGTATGCCAACACAGATGAGCATTACCTGTGTACCATATGGTACTGTGTGCCACTACTTACACACCCTTATGCCTGCATTCTGTCCTCTGTGCAGACTACAGGAAACACATATGACAGTGTTTCCAAGCAATGTGAACGCACACCATACTGTGCTGTTTAGGCCTACAGCTTCAGGTAGTACTACAGTTCATACTGGTGATGAATTCACCAGCAGTACCACTCACTAAGCATACATGTATTGCTTTAGCCTACAATGAGACACCACATTCATCAATGGAGAACTACGTCACATCATATGCCGTACTACTATGTCTGCCTAACAGTACATTACACACCACTTGCTGTCCTCATAGCTAGGATAGGCACTACCATGTCAGATACAACATCACACTAAGCTATCACACCTTTACAGACCTTGCACACATTCAGCGTTACACTTATTCAACGTCACATAGCAGCTATTGCATTAAGTACATGTGTGAGTGCATAGTGTCATAGGTAGGTAATATGCTATTGGCCCTAGGGCCTACGGCAGCCTAGCCATATGCTACCCTGGCCTTTGACACACATGTACTTTGATTTTACTTGCCCCTGCCAACCTGAACCACAGAGGTGTTTCCTGGGGTGTATTACTAATCTCCCACACAATCATCAGGGTTTTTTATAACAACTGCTAAGGAGGAGCCTTGTTTGCTATTGATAGGTGGTCTATTTCGGTGTATGGCATATCTCTGAGATGGGAACCTATCCCTCCAGCATGTGCTGTTTAGTGAGCTGACAAGGTTTAGGGCCCTAGAGCGTGTATCCATGAGGGATTGTGATATGTTGCCATGGTGGCTGTCACCCAGCTATGAGTGTGACATACCTCTGTATGTCCGGCAGAGGTCACCTCTGTGTGGCCAGTATGCAGTACAGTGTAGTTGTGGTTTTGTGAGTCAGTCTGCATAGGGCATCTGTTTGCGGACAGTATTACCCTTTGGGAGGTCTGTCTGTGGCCTGTTCACCTGGTGTAGTTGTCATGTGAAGTACATACCATACAGGGCATCGTGATGAGTACAGGGGAACTCTACCCTATACTTCCATAGATGACACACCTGTTGTCATGACACATACCACACAGACAGATTACAGGTGTAGTGTGGCACTGTCTTCATCAAACTGGAGGCTACTGTCCACCTGTGTCCCATGTTCCCTTATCACGCCTTCACTGTTAGGTAGATCTCTACCTATGTGGTAGTTAATGGGTACACTGTCTTGGGAAAGTGAAATGGCACCGCAGTATCAACACTTGTCTACAGTCCATGCCTTGGTCACCACACACCTGTTGCAGTATGTATGACCCTGACTCTTTCTGTCTCTCTCTCTCACTCTATATGTATATATATATCTATATATATCTATATATATATATATATATATATATATATATATATATATATATATATATATAAATATATATGATATATATGCATATCTATACACATACATGTACACATCCATTGCTGTACACATAGATGTACATATAGGCACATGTACAGTCCACCTTTCATGGTGGGAATATCACTTATGCGACAGTTGTGGGATGTACAGGTATGTGATTAAATTACACAGTGTTTTGCAGAATGCATGTGGGTGTCCTCAGCCCTTGTAGCATTAGCAGGCCTCACTGTCTGTAACACAGCAGATCTGATAAATCTGTCCCACAGCATTTAACCACCACATGACATATATCAACACTACCATAGCTGGCCTTAGGCATAGGCCTACTGGGCGGCCGCCTAGGGCACCGCTCTAGCAGGGGTGCTTTTCCAATATTTATGTGGTGTAGTAAGACAAGGATGGGGCACCAGGAAGTATGGTAGGGGGGTGCGGTGGAGCCCTTTTGCCTAGGGCACCAGTTGACCTAAGGCCACTCCTGCTCAGTGCATGCTGTCTTCTAGGCCACACACTACGACCTACATGGATATATGCACATATCAACCTTCACTGACAGATATCTGTCCACCCTTCACTAACAGTTGCAGTATGTCCCTTGCCCTATGCACATGTGCAAATACAGATAGATACATACTGCTGCCATACATGGATGATTTGCAGTGTGTAGAGTACTCTTCAGGAACATCTACAACATGCCAGCACATACATGTGAGTTACATACCTTACCTTTGTATTTCCCTGCTCCATGTGTTACAGTTTTGTAGTTTTTTTTTTTTTTTTATTGGGGGTTTGTTTTGGGTTTTCACCCTCTATTTAACTTTCGGTCTCAGTTTCTCACTCTGTTCTGTCTCTGTCTCAGTCTGTGTCTGTGTCTGTGTCTCTCTCTCTCTCACTCTGTATCTCACAGCACCTGCAATCATAGGTTCATAGGTTCATAGGTTCATAGGTTAGTACTAAGCTAACTGCCCTTGCGAGCCATTTTAAGCCTAGCCAATTATCCCTTGTGAGACTCAAACCATGCACCTTGTGTTTGTAAGGCAAACACCTTAACCATTATAATTGCATGTGTGGACTGCAGGTACAACCTGCTTTTCGAGGTATCTTCACTTGTGCATGTGACAGCCTTTGCACCAATTGCTGCCCACCATTCAGTAAATGCATTCAGCCTACTGTTTGGTGATTGCATTACTCACTGCGATTGCAGCCCACTGCTATAAAATGTTAGGTTAGGTAGGCATAGCTATTTCAGATTTCCAAGGTGGGGTCCATGCTTGTTTGCTCTGGACACCGTTGTGTCAGTCTGAAGGTTGGTATATGTCTCTTATCTGATGCTAGGGTTGTAGCCAGTTATATGCATGTTGTACTCAAACCTGAATGTTGCTGCTTCCAGTACACACATCTCAGTGTAGACATGTACGCACCCCTCCAAATGCTAGCACAGGATACATGGGAGTATGTACTTTTTTCTCACTTACACAATTAACTGCCATACAAATGTAGTTATTGCACTGTATTCCTGTGGCCAGTATTTATCCTGATCTGATACTGTGTGGTGTTTGTAAGGTGCTACTGTAACATTATTCCCTGCTAGGATGTCTGGTTCTCCTTTCACAGTCATGTCATGGAATTCCACAACCACTGCTGGTAAAGACCCACAGAAAAGGGTTTGTGTTATACCATTCCTAATTTCCATTTACATTCCCTCATTGTAATGCATGATATATTTATTTCAGAACCAAGTTATTTGTATATCTGCTGTGGCTTAGTGGTAATTCATGCAGTCTATTGTGTCAATGGTCTGGGGTTCGATACTGGCAAAGGTTTTTTCTTTTGCTGCTCAGCAGAACAAGGGCCCTGCCATAGAGTGACTAAAGCACTTTTAAGCAGTTGTAAGCAGGTTTGAGCGATGCTTAGCTAAGCATACACATGCGCACACTCGCTTAATCCCACTTATTACTGCTTAAAAGTGCTTACTTCCGCTAACCCCCACACTAATTTCTTTGAAATAAAAGAAAATGGGGAGATAGGAAAGTGGTGAAAAAGGGGGCAGAAAGATGGAAAGACAGTAGGAAAACAAGCTCGGGATGTGCAGGACAGGTGTAGGGAAGGTCCATAGCTGCCCATTTCTTTACCAGCAACAGCTGTGCATATGTTGAAAATTTGGAGTGAAATTTGAAACCTTCCACCCCT
Organism: Protopterus annectens; assembly: GCF_019279795.1. NCBI lineage: Eukaryota > Metazoa > Chordata > Ceratodontiformes > Protopteridae > Protopterus > Protopterus annectens. Next base: position 748,212,324 of record NC_056732.1, on the reverse strand, counting down.
GAGAGACAGGTGAGGACAACATAGTTTGTTGTACTGCCAATTAAAATTATCAGTGTACATGTCCAACGGACATGTGTGCAAAATGGGAAGCTATGTATGGGGCATAATTTTCTTTCGGGTACAGATTGCCCTTTTTTTTTTTTCAGGGGAGAGTGGAAAGTGAGGTAGAGGAAGTAGGTATATTTGGGGAGGTAGGTTGGGTAGGTAAACAGACAAGACAAACAAGACACATACAGGGGTGGAGTATGACACATGCAGTGGGTGAGCACAATTGACGGGGACGGATGTTTGGAAATTGCAAGCCCATGAGCCCACAGATGGTAACAGTGGGACTGAGATCCCCACCCATGGGCAGTCACCACTGGACCTTCACAGACTCGAGGGTCACTGTGCTGGGGGCTGCATAGGAGGGTCAGGCTCACCTGTGAGTCGCGCCACTCTCACCTTGAGCTGGCATAGGGGATCAGCAACTAAACGCTGGATCTCCCTACGCACCACAACCCGGACCCTTCGGAGGGTGACAGGAGGCCCTTCTCTGCCCACGCTTGCAGGAGGGGGCAAGCCCCATCCCCTGCAGTGCTTCCACCCAAAGGTGGCACAGGACCTATGGAGGAGGGTGGCCCGGGCTGGGCACCAGACCTGCTGGTGCCAGGTACAACTGCCAGCTGAGGAGGGACAGGTGGGTCCGCTGGGACCGGCCTTCCCATACGTTCTGTGATTAAGTGTGTTTAATTACAACATAGACAACAGCATTCCAAGTTAGTTGTAACAGCATGCAGTAATATTCTCATTAACCCAACACACCAGGGTTACAACAGTTGAACAGCAAGTATAACACATGCATATATTAAATGATAGTGGACATTCCAACAGCATGCAGGAATGATTGGTGGCAACAGGCCACCAAGATTGTGGTGTTTTAACAGGGGACATGCATCAAAGTAAGTGCAGATTTTATATAACAATAGGACATATGTCCCAACAAATGTTATGAGATTAGACATACCCATTGAAGTGGGGAATTGCATTGTTTATGCACATGGAGTAGGGTGTAAAAAGAAACCTCCCTTAACATCTTATTAGTACTTTAACTGTACACTACATTCCTATTGACTGCAGGTGTATATCCCCTACATGTATTCTTACACTAGGCAACATGCATTTGATTGCGTTATGGGTTTTGCTACTTCATGATATACCTGGCCTATATCTGACATAGTAACTTTCCAGGATGCAGATGTCACTGCTACATATTTTTATTCGATTGAGTTGTTTATGTATCTGCACATCTGGATGTGTTCACATGGCTTTTTCACTTGTTTTCTACACAACCCTACTTTTCAGGTAGCACACTAACATTTCTGGGGGACACCTTGACAGGCTACTCGTGTGCCAGATTTACCTATGCATGTCAGCCATTTCACAACTGTTTAGGACTGCTGCATACTTCACAGCTACTGGCACTTCCTTCGTCCACTTTATATGGGACTGCACTACTGGGGGTTGTCAGCACTTACTACAACAGAGTAACATTTCTTCACTGCAAGGATACAACATTTCTGAGTAACTGGCACATACACACTGCAAGTATTATACCTTTCTTATTTACATCAAAACTATTTTCTACAAGCTCTCTCCTTTATTTGACATTACACTGCATACAGTAGACCTATTTAGGACATGTTATACCTTTATTGATAGGTTACAAGACTGTTTTACAGGCTCACTCACTTTTTATCTATGACAGTGCATGCAGAGATAGTATTCCAGACATGTTTTTGCTTTATTCATGGGTTACTACACTCTATTCCTGGCTATCTGACTTATGATATGTAACAGTACATGCAGAGGATTTATTCAGGGAATGAATGTTTTATGCTTCACAGCTACTGCCACTTCCTTCATCCACTTCCTATGGGACTGCACAACTGTGAGTTGTCAGCACCTAATAAAACAGTACTATTTTTTATTGCAAGGGTACAACAACATTTCAAAGTAAGTGACACAGACACACTCCAAGTTTTATACCTTTATTATTTACATTGAACACTCTTTTCTACAGGCTCTCTCCTTTACTTGTTATTACAGTGCATACGGAAGACATTTTCAGGACATATTATGCCTTTCTTGACAGGTTACAACACTCTTTTTCAGGTCTGCTCACTCATATGTTATGACAGTACATGCAGGGATAGTATTCCAGAATTATTTTACCTTGATTGGTGGGTTAGTACACTCTATTTCTGGCTCACTGACATTTGTTATATAACAGTACATGCAGAGGATTTAATCAGGACATTTTATTGCTGTATTATTGGGCTTAATCACGTTTGTCATGCTCACTCACATATATCATGTAACAATACATGCAGAATATTTGCTAACCTGCCTGGTGGCGCAGCCTTAGCAGCCTATCTGCATAGGCTTGCTGATTCATAGCATGAGCACTTGCAGCTGTGGAGTAAATAAAGGGATATTGAGACATACCTATCCATTATTTAGACTATATTAGTTTGTCTTACATACTGCATTCCATGGCTACCTACTTAGTAGTGGGGCATCACGCATTTGATGGGCCTCCTGGTTCAGAAGGTCCTGCTTCTGCCTCTTCAGGTCTGCATGGTGGTGATGGACCTGCTCACCAGTCTGAGGGATGCCTGTGGCACTGGTGAGTTCATGAGCCAACCGGTTCCAAGCCTCCGCCTTATACTCTGTTCCTTGGAACTGGCCCTGCAGGAGTCAAGACTAATGCTGATGGACTAGGAGCCAAACCATATATCTTGACTCCTCGCTGTCCCAGCGTTGCGCTCGAAAGCGTGTACCCTCTCCAACACCAGACATTCTAACTGCAGATGGGATGCTACAATCAGTTCTAGCGAGTATTCCCACCTATACGGCTTAAATATGCCGCATTTCCCGCACTTTTCTGTGATTGGCCATTTTTGAATATTTTCGGTTGACTGCAGACCTGCTTAGCAATGGTTAATCAAACATTTATTACTATATATATGTTAACAGTAGATGGTTAACCTAAGCTGTTGTGGCTTAGTGGTTCAGTACTTTGATTATGGTGCACAGTGTCCTGGGTTCAAACCTTATAATTGCATTTTATTTTACTACTGTCCAGACAGGTTAGGGGGTGTGGCTGTGTTTAAGCAACTTTGCTCTATGTTGCTCCACATTGCCCGACAGTGTGCTGGTTGATGCGGGGCGCACATCCGCGCAAACCGATTGCACTGGGTAAAGCACTATTTAGCTTTGGGCAACTATTTTGCGCTGGGTAAAGCGCGACTTAGCTATGGGCAACTACATTGCACTGGGTAAAGTGCGAGTTAGCTAGGGGCAACAATATTGCGCTGGGTGAAGCGCTGCTTAACTGCAGGCAATTTTATATTGGGATCCTTTAAAATATTTATTTTATTCACTGATACAGTGGCCATTTTACTGCTTTTTAGTTATGTTTAAACATATATGTTAGGTATTATTCCATATATTGATTTAAAAAATAAGTACGAAAGGGAGTGGTGGGACTTGAACCGTGAATGCCTTTTCTTTGTGCGAACGCTCTACCATTTCGCTATTGTGATTTGGTGTGATTTGCATAAACATTCTATCTTATGCTCTTCCATGTCAGAATTGCTAACTGTAGCTAATCAATGGGCACACCCGCGCACACACGCTCAAATATGGGCAGCTATTTTGGGAATTTAAAAAAGATTTTAATGTTATGTGTTTTAGAATTGTGATGGGGTTTACAATATCAGACAGTGAGGTGTTGGGTGCAGGGACATTTGAGCGGACTCGCTCTTATTTGTTTTTATTTTCAACACTTGCAGGGGCGTGGACACTTAGACTGCTCAGCAGTCGGACATGCCCCCTGCTTTCTTACACGGTCCGTGTAAGACTTACAGTTGAGTCATCGTGCCCTCATGCATATTCATGGCATGCTGACGTCATACCGTTCAACTGCAGCCTCCGAGTAAGACTTATTAAGTCTTACCTGGGGGATTTGTGAATCTGGGGGCTAGTCTTTATTTCCTCATCTGTAAATATTCTTTGTGCATGATTTATCTTTTGTATTACAGTGGGAGTAACAAACAAGAATACAGTTGCATGGTCTTGCATCCTACATGGCCTAGTAGATATGCTTTGTGTGTTAGTACTTTCATTGTTCCAAGGAACATATATCTACAGTATCTGGCTAAACATAGTGGTTAAAGGAGTTACAAGTATATCCTCCTTTCTCAAGCAGACTTTCTCCATATATTCATGCTTCCCAATTCTTTTGCAAACTTTCTCATCTTTTCTGAAATCTAACATGGGTCTCAGAATTTAAATCATCCTAAGCACTGACTCATTACTGCATTATAATTGTGTACTTTCCATTCAAATTTTAAAATTCCCTTAAGCTTAAGCAATGAATTAAAAAGATTGAGGAAAAGCATGGGATGCATTTTTTCAACCACACAGATGTTCAAGTTGTCAAGTGTCCTATAATGTTAGAATTTACATAAAACCCACCAACTCTCTGTCTAGAATCATGTCACATCTAAAGTGAATTCAGGCCTCTTGCAAACCAATCAACTGTCCCTGTTTTAGAGGACACATGATGTACCTGTTTTTAGAGGTATGCCTTACTTTCAGGTTTGATTTACCCTTTCAAAATTTTTTTTGTATCCAGTCACATCACACTTGATTTTGAACACATGCTATTAATGTCAAGAACACTTTATCCTGAGTAGTTTGCTATTTACAGTTTTGTAGTAACACTTATGGTTGCAGGAATATGAATATTTGTTTGAACTGTAAGGTGATAACTTCATTTTAAAGGCTCAAGCCACTACACCCTTAAGTTCTGATTTGGCCTCAGCCCTATCAGACATAGTCCAAGAGGTTAAGTAGGTGGCAGATAGACCTGGTGTTGGACATGGATCACAGGGTATGGAGATGTAGGATGATGCAGGACGGAGAAAAAAAATCCTCAAAAAAAGAGGACATACACCTTACATCTCCCTTTTGCAATATAGTTAAAGTCTGCAGTTTTATTTAATGTGTTTATATTTTTCCATTTTGTCACTTTCTGTTTCTAACCCATGTTTCTGAGCAGAATCCCATATTCCTACTAGAACCAGGAAAAAATAAGTGCTGTTTGATAGCCAGATTTTATGTTAACTAGATTTCTGTATGTTTGACTGGATGTAATTAATTTCAAGGGCCTTTGTACCTATTTTCAATATTTGCAGTTTGAGAGGTATGGCCTCTTGCAGTAACAAACTACAAACTACTGTATAATCATTAAACATAGATAGCACTATATATATATATATATATATATATATATATATATATATATATATATATATATATACTGAAAGCTCCTAATCACTTCAGGTGATAAGCCTAATGCACAATAAATGACTTGAGGTAGGGGTGTTGAGTTAGGCCATGTACTATTGCAAAGAGAAATTTGTAACAACACTACATCAAGCCAAAAATAAATTAAAAAGCACACATCTGTTCACACAGTAGTATAAGCCTAAACAAAAATGCAATTTTGTGGAATAGTTATATTTTCCCCATTGTTATCTTATTACATATGTTTGCAGTTAGTGCACAGGTAATTTTGAAATACAAAGGCCTATGATGGGTTATCATTTTGAATTGAGGGCTCCTCAGTTTTTATCACTATGTCTTCATCCATTTCTAACTTCAGCTGAAGGTAAGCACTACAAACTTAATTGTTTATGGAATCTCTGAGGAAGACAGTGTCATTGCTATTTCTTGGGGGTAGTCATGGTGCTCAGAAGATGACCTCCACATTAGTTTGTGGAAGATTAAACTATTAAGGTATAGAACATAACCGCATATTTTTCAGGCAGTGTTTTTCCTTTTCCTCTCTTCTGATTTAATGTCACTGTTTGTCTTGGAGACTTGTTTTTTTTAGTACATTTCCCTGTAAGAAAGTCATGTCAACATCTGGCATGGTAATGACTTTTGGTCATTTCCCCATCTAAAACTGAACATTTCTGAGTGTGACCATGTGACCATATCATTACTAAAGCAGAGTTTCTGAGCTGTTGCATACGTTTTCTTTTTCTCCGGTTTTTATGGCAAAGACTTGATGAAACATCACCATTTACCTTTCCACTCTTCTTATTTCAGTAGGGATTTGTTATCTCTAAAGTTAAGAAGCATGAAAAATACTTGGCATGGTCTTGAAGCTCCTTTCTTAAATAGTCCAGAAGCATGGTTAACATGTTCTATTTAAAGTAGGTAGTCCAGCATCAACCAAAGGTCCTTTAGTAAGAATATCTGAAGGCATTTTTATTAAATGTGTTCCTGCAACATTTTCTTGCAACATATTTAGCAAAGATTGCATCATCGTATTCCAAATCTTCTGACTTGATTTTTCATGTCTGGAATTGTGCATCATGCTCTCTTCCATGTGCAGTGTTTATCTGAATTTGGAAGTTCATTGTCATTATTTCTTTGGGCATTGCATTTTTCATTGCAATCTTTTGTAATGCTTCATTATTTCTATCATTGTCTTCTTTGATTTCTGCTTTGCATTGCAGTACCTGTGTGATTAACTTTGCTAGCTCATTTGTCTTACCTGCAAGGCTGCTGCCACATTGTAACTATTAGGAAAGTTTCAGTTTTACTAAAGCTGCCATATTTTCACATCATGTCACCAAAGGAATCTTTGTTTGATGTTAGCACTGATGAGTTCTTATTCCAGGTAAAACTATTCAGCAAAAGAAACAATTTGAGGAGGCATAGCTCTATAAACTACATGCTAAGTGCGTGGCACAAAGGCCACCCCAAAAATACTTACTCAAAATACATTTAATAGGAGACATATTGTAAGGAAAATGCTATTGTTCCAACTACAGTATTTGTCTTCCTACAAATTGCTATTTATAAACACACACACACGCACACACACACACACACACACACACACACACACACACGCACGCGCACGCACACACACACACACACACACAAACACACACACGTGCGCGCAAGTTTTAGTTAATTTGGATGGAAGTCAAGAGGAAATGAAAATTATGCCAGATTCAAAACTTGTAGATTATGGATCACAGTTCACTGGGTGGTATTTCCTATCAGAGAAGTTAGGGAAGCAATTAAGAATGCAATATAGGTGACTCAAGAGTCAGTTAATACACTGAAAATGGGTTTTGGGTAAGAAATTGTTGAGTCTTTGTCTTAATAAGGAAACACTATGATTACTGCAGGGCTGTTTGTTGTAGCATCCCTTTCACCGAGCATGCAATGTTAAGAAGATACTGAGGATTGAAGCTTGCTAATGACAATAAAAGTCCTTTAACTGAAGGCGATGAAAGATAGCAGATTAAAAACTAATGAATCTAACAAGAGGAATGCACATAAAAAGTATTGCCTATTTAAATTAGCTTTGCATGTTTTGACGTGGGAGCCACCAGGCTTTGAATAACACTAGCAATAATGTTCACTTTGAGGAGACAACTAGACAAGCTTACAAATTCTGTTGGAAGTACTTTGCATGGCACAATGGCTTTTCAGCTGGGCTAAAGGATACATTTGCAAGAGCCATTCAACTTTCAGGGAGTAGGAAGTGTGAAAACTTTCTAGGTCAGAAGAATAACTTCTTGATTTTGGCTTTAGTTTGGTCACTGTGGTACTGATTGATGATATGTGGTGAAGCCAGATCCACAAGAGTATAAAGACAGATATGGTTTCAAAGGGCATTAATGTACCAGTAATGGGGAACTGGAGAGACCTATTTAGTACCAGACATAATAATTCTTTTTTTTTTTTTTTTTGAGATTGTTAGGAAAAAAAAAAAAAAATATATATATATATAGATATATATATATATATATATATATATATATATATATATATATATATATATATATATATATATATAGATATATATCTATATATCTATCTATATATATATATATATATATATATTGTTAAGGCTCTGAGTTAAGAGTTAAGAGAAGTATATTGTCAGATTCAAGGTGATTTTTTCATAATAGAAGATAAGGGTTTTGAGTGAGAGATTATATAGCCTAAGCACATGAAAGTAATAGAAACTCCTGCGTTCAGAAGGTAGTTTATTTATAAAGGAGAAGGAAGAATGGATGAAAGTTATCTTTGGGGAAAGAGGAGAAAAACTGGATTAAGAGGTTGCTATTTTGATAGAGAGGGCTGTATGAGCCAGTTAATTAACATACCATTGTGTAGCATTAGTACTTGGGCTTGCAGAAGTGAGAGCTTCCTGTATGAAATTATGTTCTACCAGGCCAAAGTTTTAGTGAGTAAGGTCAATGAAGACAGCCCCTGTGGGGTTTTCATTGGCCATATTGGAAAGAATGTTGTTCACAAGGATCCACGGAGCATTCATGGTACCTGCCATAAACAAGAACACCTGTTGGTATCTGCATATGGTCAGAAGTTATTTTAGTACTGAGCTAACTTTCAAGTACATAATGTTTTCAATAATTTTCGCATAGTGTGTAAGATGGATGTGCTTCTGAACTATCCTGATGATTTGCGGAAAATAATTTTGATGAATGACTGGATGATTTTTTTCCAGGTGAAAGTGAAAATATAAGTGAGATGTATGTTCATAGATAAATCCTGGTGGACCATATTAATTCTAACCAATTTCTCTCAAGAGTGAAAGTCAAGTCCTGTACCCTGTGTCTGTGAGATAAACAACTTAACCATTATGTTAGTCCCTATCCCCCATAAGTTTGTTCATATGTTGATATTAGGCTATCAGTCTGCAAGCTATTTCAAATTTACTCAATAAACAAGTATCAAAATCAAACCCTGTACCTTGTACTTCTGAGGTTAAGAACTTAACTGTTAGGCTGATGCTCCTCTCAGCATCACTAGCTACCCCATCCTGGTGAGAAAGAGATGGATATATAATAGTATAGGTCTATTAATAATTACCAAGCTAGCTGCCTGTGTGAGTCCATTTTAAGCCAAACCAGTTTCTCTTCCAAAGGTGAGAATCAAACCTTGTACTTTATGTTTATGAGGTAAACACCTTAATTATACCAATCCCCATGTACAGATGTGCTATATAAAGGGGATTAATATAGTGTATGCACATTTTGATAATACAATTTAGGATAAGGTTTGGTCCATGTTTGTGTTTTATCAAGGTCAGTGTCAGACTGATTTTGAGTTATCAAATATATATAAAGAAGAAGGGAAAGAAGGTGCATGACTGCTATATATAAGGAGAAGAAACAAATGATGCAGGTAGGAAAACTGATGGCTGTTTGTAAATGTCAGTTTGGAAGTCAACACACTAAATAGCACTATAGATGATCTCTGATGCTTAGTGACTGATTTTGCACTAAAACACACACAAACACAAAAACGTATACCACACACAAGCCTACACCAAATGATCCATCAAGAAGAAGCCCAGAAGACAAGGAAATGCTTTACCTAGCACTTTTGCCATAGGGGTTTCGATTGTATGGCACACAGATAAGCCTCTCACCAGACTGGACAAGGAAAACATAATGATTAGTTGCCTATCTGGAGTTAGGATCCTTAGTATCACACATGCACTCATGTCACTGCACCACAGCTACCAGTATGACTCTATCATAATCCATGTGGGTAAGATGTGCCTCACTGGACTACATGAAAAGAGACATTATGGACCTCTCTCTATATGTGACAGAGGCAGGTACATGGCCTGCATTGAGAAGCATTCTACCTTCACCAAGGATGATGCACAGTATGAAGAGAAAATTATTTATTTTTATTTATTTACCGGGAAAGTCCAACTGGGACAGAGCCAATTTTCAGAGGAGCCCTGGGGAGAAATGCTCCAGACACATGTCCTTGGAATGTGGGAGGAAACTGCAGCACCTGGAGGAAATCTACGGCAGTGCAGAGAGGACATGCAGACTCTGCAAAGAAGGCAGACCAGCTGAGAATCAAACTGGGGAACCTCTTGCTGTGAGGTGACAGCACTAATCTCTGTGCCACCCAATTAATTGGCTTAATTTTTGATGTCACTCTTGGAGGATCCAATAGCTATCATCACAGTGTACATAGTTAACAGACCATGTTGCTTTGCCAAGGATGGTCTGCACATGTCTTCCCTGGGCTTTTGGATATTGGATAAATCTTTATCCACCCCCTTAGATCCTTTTTAAGGCAATGTTAAAATGACAAAACTACCAACATAGCAAAAAAAAAAAAAAAAAAAAAAATCAAAGCAGCTTTATAGTGTTACTGCTCAATGCTAGGAGCATAAACGAGAAACTCCACACCATACAAGCCCTTCTCATTCTGGGGAATGTGGACATCTGTGTTGTTACTAAGACTTCTCTTAAAGCCACACAAAGCACTCTGGTAGTGCAATACTAAAGCGCCTTCCACACATTTAGGCCAATAATAGCACAGACAAGGGCTAAAGGTGTAGGTGTCTTGATTTGCAATAGCAAAAAATGTAGCTCCACCTTGGTTAAACAGGATAATGCCCTGGAATTAATCCATGTCCAAGTCTTGATATACAAGACTCCATACCATTTCCTGGCCAGCTACAGGTCACACTCTATGACCCATAAAGCTCACAACTCTGGCATTGACTTACTAGAGGTGCTCACCATCTAACCAAATAACCTATTCATTGGTGACTGTAACTACCCCTTTATAGACTGGGAAATATATACTGCCTCTAACTCCCAGGCACAACATTTCCTGGACTTTATCAACATGAACATGCTGGCCTAGGGAGTGGGCAGTACAACGAGAGGATTGAATGTACTGGGCATTGTACTCACCAACACAGCACAGCATTGCACCAACCCCTGTGTCACTTTCTCTCTGGTAAGGTTGGACAACAGAGCTGTTTTCTTTGAAATAAAAATCAACCCAGGGAAACCCAACTAAACCTGTAACAGTTAAGAACTGTTCTGAAGCAAACTACATCCTATTACGCAATAGATTGCCATAATTCACGGCTTCTCCAAACTCTGAGAACATAGCTACCTATCAGAATTATTCACAGAAACCCTGTACAAACATGTACATGACTGCATTGAGGCTGCCATACCTACTAGATTTAAGCCCAAATCATATACCAAAGACAGATCCTACTGATGGAATCCTTACCTTAACAGAGTATATAACAAAAGGATAAAAGTCATGGCCAGAATCAAAAACATCAGCTCCCATATTGACAAAAGAGCTCTGATTCAACTAAACAAGAAACTAAGATGCCTAATAAAGTCCACCAAGGCCAATTGCATGGTCAGCATAGCACCCCAGGCTAAGAACAATCACAAAAACTTCTTCAGCTGTATCTGGAACCTTAAAAGTAGCACTCAGCAGTGTGCAGAACTGGGTATAAATGGCACGACCTTCAGTGACCAGGAAGACATAGCAAATCTACTGGCTAATACATTTAGCTCTAACTTTATCCCTCACTAACTCCATATCGAATCTCTTCTAGCATATCTCCCCAAACCATCAACAGGGAGCAGGCTCTGTTGGTGCTTGCTAAGGTAAAAAAAAAAAAAAAAAAAACTTCAGTGGGACCTAACAATATCTGAAATCACCTCCTAAGTAGCCTAAAACATGACCCTGTAGGACCACCTGAGACATTCTTTAACTGCAGCCTCAAACATGTTATGTGTCAGGTTAAAGGAGGGCTGCAGCAGTCATCTCACTTCATAAGGGTAAACAATCAACTGACCCTGGGTGCTACAGACTCATCAGTCTGACAAGTCCATTATTCAAATTCATAGAACAGATTATCATGGAAATGATCAGCAAGGACACTGGCAATCTACAAACACTAGGCCCATCCCAGTTTGGCTTTGTTAAGGGATCGTTTTGCCTACTCAACCTGGCAGACTTCTTTGAGAGGGTCACCTAGGTTATGGATGAGGAGGGAAATGGTGAATACCACATACTCTGACCTGGTTAAGGTATTCAATACAGTACCCCACTCAGGTATAATAGACAAACTCTCAGACAGAACTAGGCATAAATCTTGCATATCTAGCTGGATTGCTGGCTGGCTCACAGATAGGATCTGAGAATTCAGAATCAGTGAGACCACCTCCAACAGGAGACAGGTAACCAGCGACATACCCAGGGATCTGTATTGGACCCACTCAGTTTGGCATCTACTTCTTGGAAGTCAAGGCTAATGTCAAAGGCTTCTGGATCACCAGGTTTGCAGATGACTGTAAATTTGGAGATATCATAGATTCCCCCCTTGACATCTTCATCCTGCAAGACAGTCTAACACAAACAAATGACTGGTGCAAAATCCACAGATTAAAACTCAGTGCAAAGAAATGCATTATAGTGCCCTTTGAGAAATCATTCACCCAAGCTAATTACTTCATTGATAGAACACGCTTAAGAGTTGACCAGTAATTAGGGATCTGGGAACATATGTACACAGTAATCTGGCTTTCAACTAACACGTTGCCAAAATATTAAGAAAATCATTCTATGTTGCCCAACTCACAAAAAAGGTTATGTCATTCATGTACAAGGAAGTTACAGTACCACTCTGCTCATACCTTATCAGACCACCTTTTGGCATGTACCTAACCAGGCACTTGCAACAGCTGGAATGGCCTCAAAGGTTCCTCACCAGGTAAAACTAGGGTATGAGTATCTTGTCCTACACAGAGTACCTTAACACCCTATCTCTGTACTAAGTCTCCTACATGTTACTGACAGGTGATCTATGTCTGGCATATAAGGAATACTCAGATACAACTTTGCTGGATCTCTTGCACTTCTGCAAAACAAGGAGCACCAGAAACACTAAATCCATGGATCTGAACTTTGCCTACAACATAAACAGAACATCTTGAAGAGACTGATATGTGTCTCAAAGGTTCTCTACACTGTGGAATAAGCTCCCCATCCACGTGAAACAGAGTTCATCCCTAGCACTATTCAAACAAAACCTTGATTATTGGATGGGAAATCACAGATTCACTCCTGGTGTCACCCCTTTGTTTGCAATAGACAGAGGTTGACAGTAAGTAAATTCATTCCCAACTAACATACCCACCCCCACATAAAGCTTAGCAAATTCCTTACTAACATACCCCACCATATAGGTGCTCAATGTAGTTTGGACCAAACTGGATCAGGTTGCATTGTTAGTCTTCTAAAGATCCTGGAGGCCATTGGCCTACAGTAAACCTATGAACCTATGAACTTATGAGTGTCTTAACCTCCTTTCAGAAATGTTTAGGTTAGAAAAGCAAGGGGAACTGTATGGGTTTACATTAGGATACCCTATGATGTTAGCTAGGTTTGTGGCTTGGTTCTGCAAAAACATAAGATGATTGCAAGCATCTGGGTTTTAGCTGCATTTCTCAGCAGTCTAGGCCCAGTCAGTTGTATTTTAGTGGAGCTCTCACTCACTTTCTAAGGCACCAATTTATTTTGGGTTTGTTTTATACACTTAACAATAAAGAAATAGACTTGCTGGAGGAAAATAAGTATAAATGCAAGTATTTTTACAGTGTTAACATCTATTGATTTGAGTAGAAGTAGCCCTTATATGTATAGGGCAGCCACGGTGGTGCAGCGGTTAGCATTGCCGCCTCACAGTAAAAAGCTCTCCAGTTCGATTCTTGGCTGGGGTGCCTTCTGTGCGGAGTCTGCATATCCTCCCTGTGGTCACATGGGTTTCCTCTGGGTGCTCCAGTTTCCTCCCACATCTCAAAGGCATGCTGTAGGTTGATTGGACACTGCAAATTGGCCCTAGGTGTGAGTGTGTGCATGCATGTGCCTTCTGAGGAAGGTTGGGTGCTGGGCTGGCACCATAAAACTCCACTGCCAATCATAAGCAGACAGGTGATCCACTATGGCGACCCCTAACTGGGAAAAAGCCAGAAGAAGATATATATATATATATATATATATATATATATATATATATATATATATATATATATATATATATACACTGTATATACATTCATGTTGGTCTAAACTAATACATCTTAGGTGTTACCATGGGACTAAGCAGCTGAAGATTACTGAGGAATGGGCACTCAGTGATGGAGGGAGAAAATACATTTGGAAAAATTATTGTGCATGTTTGGGATAGAGTATTAAACAATGAGTAGTTATTGTTTTTTTAAGTTAGATAATTGGTCTCTTGGATCAACCATTTGGATAAGTCCTATGCTGAAAAGGTATCTAATGAGTAAACACTTTTCCCTGCCAAAAAGATTAATAATATTTGCTTGTAGTATAAAATGTTTGATTGATGGGCAGATAGTAAAAATTAGCTAATTTGAGAGAAACAAAATAGTTATAATTGCTCGGTGTTATGACTGAGACATTGTCAACTACCAGGATTGCAATGGACAATACTTCCTACAAGTATGAGAAGAAATGGGGTGAGAAGAAATGATTTGAGAAGTTTAAGTTATTTGAGGGGTGGAGTGGGTTTGAAGGTGGGTATTAGGTCATGTGGAGTATTAATTAAGGGCACAGTGTAAAGTTTCCATAGGATAGGATCTTATCAGCAAATATTTAGATGGTTAGGAATGTTATTAAATGCTATCTTAAAATGTTACTTCATGATAGCCTTTGAACAACAAGGACTTTAGTAATATTAAGATTTCTATCTTACAGGGAGAAAGATGAAAGAGCATATGATTGTGAAGAGTTTGTAAAGATTCTTGCTGCTGGGAGGAAAAATTCTTGAAGATATATATATATATATATATATATATATATATATATATATATATATATATATATATATATATATAGGTTTACTATGGTTTATTTGAACGGAAAAACATTTTCCATTCAAATAAACAAATGGTAATGCCGAAAAAAAAATAACTTACACAATGTTGAACCAAATGCTCGACACATTTGACTCGACGTTGCTGAAACCACCACGTGATAGCCATGTAGGAGCTGATGTAAATCAAACTCCTATACAGCTATCACTTTTTTGCAGGAGGGCAAGCAACCCTGTGCCCCCCCACTTATATATTCTAACGCTGAGATCGCACTACAGTGGGGTTGTGGATGAATTTCCACTTCCCACTGTACCGCTATCTTCATGCAGATAGTCGATTTCCACTTATGCGAATGCAGTTGTGCATTCACATAAGTGGAGTCGACTTTCTGGTGCAAAAGTGCTTGTGCATTCGACACTCTGTTTTTCGGCACATTGCAGCCAATAGAATGTCATTTGCACAAACAATAGTAAACTTTATATATATATATATATATATATATATATATATATATATATATATATATACATATATATATATACATATATATATATATATATATATATATATATATATATATATATATATATATATATGTGTGTGTGTGTGTGTGTGTGTGTGTGTGTGTGTGTAGGACAGTCTTTATTTTGATTTTTAAATCAATGATGCCTGATTTTGTATTTAATAATTTTTTATACATTCAAAAAAGTCTATAACATCAATGAAAGATTATATGCTTTTCAACATACTTCACAATTTCCTTTTAATCAGCTGCAGGGGCCACTAATATCTGCCAAGTGGGCTGCCATTCCATGCATTGACTACATACATTCACCAATGGCATGGACTTCTTCACAAAACCCATGTAACACATTAAGTACTTTTAGAATTGTCTAGTTAACATCCAGCTGTACCTGGATGACATACCTGTCCACTCACTGTTCGATACCTAGTGTGACATCATGATCATTCCCACCTCAAGATGCTGACAGGCAACAATTTGCCCCTCTCTAATACTGTGTGTGTGTGTGTGTGTGTGTGTGTGTGTGTGTGTGTGTGTGTGTGTGTGTGTGTGTGTGTGTGTGTGTGTGTGTGTGTGTGAGTGTGTGTGCACATCATAGGGTATACCATCCAGTTGGCTACTCCTGTATTGTCTGTGTAACATAAGTTGGCCTGACATGGATGACCTCTCTGTCAATAAGTGCAGATGATGAAGGGCAGGCATTCTGTTCCTCAACAGTGCCTTCAACTATTAGGAAGAGGAATGCTCCTTCCACAGTTAGAATTCTGAACAGGGAAACTGTGTCCACAGAGTATAGCATGTGCACAATGCCATCATATTCAGCCCAAACAGATGTGTCAAACTCAGGCATTTGCAAATCTATACTGCTGAATCCTCTTCCAGTGGAAACTGTGAAAACCTACAGATAACTTAGACATGTGTAGATTGGGACATCTGTATCTCTCACTGGGTCTGCTTCAGTAGACCAAATACAACTTACCCGAAACCCATATAACTGAGATGAAAAGGCTGACAACATAAGAACACCAACTTCCTGGAAAACCTACTTACCACTCCAGGTAAGTAAATGCTTGACCATTCTTAAAAACAAACGAAACAAAACAAAAGCAAACCCACCAATGTGGGGGGGGGGGGGGCTTCACCCACCTACACACACACACTCCAACTAAATATACCAACTCTGAGATCACACTACCGCAGGTAAGGGGGCAAAGTTCAACAGGATGGCCAAGTGTTGAATTATCTGGAATGGTGAGTTGGTGTTCTTGTGCTGTTGGCCTTTTCATCTTGGTTATCGGAATTTCTGGTAAGTGGTATTTCGGTCTAATGTAGTAGATCCCTGTCATCTCAATGTATCAAATAAACACAGCATATGAACACTTATAACCTTCAATGGGGTGTGCAGTACAATGTCTCCTTTCAATTTCCCTATATGGAGCAGGCAGTGGTAAGACAACATCCACCACACGTTGCACCAGTCATGGTACAAACTGCTGTGTCCTAGGGTCACCCTTCCAGCAGGGTGTTGAATGTCATCATGCAGAAGGTGGCCTGGAGGACTCAGTATTGGCCTCCAGTGCTGCTTGTCTGATGAGTGCACATGTAAACTCCTTCTACAATACCCACTGTTTTCTGTAGTCTATCAGTCTCTGTAGCACAGTATGTCGCAGTATGGGCACCACCCTTTCATTGATCTATGAAACAGCTTGTAGCATTGCACTTATGCTGATGGGGTGATTTATTCTGATATTCTTTGAAATATGACCATATAAAGTCCACATATCCAAAATAAAACACAAAATAAGAACAAATCAAAAAGAAGATGAAAAACTGAAAAGCTGATAAAAATAATAAAATTTATTTAGAGCTTTCGTACTGTAGTGAACAGGACTTCTTCAGAATAAAGCACTACATCAGCCACAGTCTTAAATACAAATATCTCAAATCAGTTAATGAATTAACACCATATTTAATTAAAGAAGCAGTTAATCATTGTACAAAAATACAATACAAACAAAAATACAGTTGCTAAAACCATACTTAACCAAACCTCCTACATATGCCTATTAATAAATCCATAGATCAGTAAAACAAAAAACAGCATTAATGTATGTAAATATAAAATTAATTAATTTTTGTCACATCTCCTGAGAAAAGCATCTTTTTCCTATGTTTGTAGATCTGCCCCTTCTACCATCCCAGTCTTCTAAAGAAAATAAAAAGTGCAGCTATCATGCAAATGTAACACCCTTACCAGTCATCTCTTTCCCTGTCCTATGTTTTCTTCATCTCTTCTTTTATTTTTCTGATTATTTTATTTTCCCAGATCCTTCCCATTTATAACATATAACTAGTTGATGCTTTGCTGTTTTCTGTGCTGTGCAGCCCCTGTATGGTCTGTCAGCAGTGTCTCTGTAGCAGTGAAGTCATATGCTGATTTACACCTGAATGCACATAATGCTGAGTATGCATACTGCATGCCAAAGGCCCTTTCTCGTGTGACTTGTCATGGTGCAGTCTACTTGCTTGCACATTAAATACCATTTTAACACTGTCTGATTTCATTATACATGTTCCCTGGCATGCCTATGCTGTGTCAATTCTTATGCATAGCTAATCCCCATCAGGCAGTGTCAAACAATTTTTGTCAATGTGCAAGCAAGTACATCACACCATTCTTGAAGTACAGTTGCATTAACATTCTTTCAGAATTTCACTCATAGGTATTCACTTAATACTTTTTGACATGACACCTGTCTGTAATAAGTCAAATATGCTTTCCTTTCCTCTTTATCATGACTTTCTACACTCCTTTAAGGCCCCTGAGCCAGTGGTAAACATTACTCAAACCGCTGAATCACTTACAAATGCCTTCTACTAGCACCTACAGGACTGCATGGATCAGGCAATCCCAAACAAAACTAAGACTCTTTGTACCAAAGGCAAGCGTCCAGTCTGGTGGAACCCAGCCATAAACAAGCTCTACAACAAAAGGAGGAAGCTACTACAAGATAGAGCAAAATCCTTGAAAGTTAAGACACCTTTGATCATTATAAGTAAAAAACTAAGGGCTCTCATAAAATCATCCAAGGCAAATTTTGAGAGAAAAATCGCCAAGGATTCAAAAGACAATCATAAGGCCTTCTTTAGCTATGTTAGAAACCTAGGAGGAAACTCCCAGATATGCTCAGAATTAGCTCAAAATGATGTGAAGATTACTGAACCTACACACATTGCCAACATACTGGCTGACAGGTTCAGTGCAAACTTCTCCCCCTCCCCAAAGGTGAGATATCTATAGCAGAAGATTGTAGCCCCCAAACATCTCCAACGCCCAGGTGAGAACTGGTCTCTCCAAAGCAAAAAACACAGCATCCATGGGACCGGATGGTGTCCCCGGCTGTGTGCTCCATGAACTCAATGAGGAATTAAACCCGCAGTTAGGACAGCTGTTTAATCTTAGCCTCACCTCAGGATACGCACTCAAGGAGTGGTGCACGCCACTGTGGTCCCACTTCACAAGGGCGGTGCCTCCACCGACCCTGGAAATTACCGTCCCATTAGCTTGACAAGCCTTATCTGCAAAGCCATGGAGAGGATCATAATGGAACTCATAAATAAAGACATAGGGAACTTGCAGACTTTGGATCCAACCCAGTTTGGCTTTGTCAAAGGCAGATCATGCCTTTTAAACTTGGTTGACTTTTTCGAGACAGTCACCAAGGCCATTGATGAGGAAAGGCAGTCCATACAGCCTACCTTGACCTGGCAAAGGCCTTCGACACAATACCCCACTCAGGTATCATCAAAAACTCATCAGCTTGAATGTAAACCCATACATCACAAGATGGGTTGCAAACTGGCTAAGTGACAGAACCCACAGGGTCAGAGTTGCTGGAGCCATGTCAGACTCAAAGCCTGTCACAAGTGGGTGTCCCACAGGGCTCAGTCCTGGGTCCACTCTTGTTCGGCATCTACTTTTCTGAAGTACAAGCAAACACAGGAGGGTTATGGCTGACAAAGTTTGCAGATGACTGCAAACTGGGCCATAGTCGAAAACACATCTGACACAGATATCCTTCAGAAGGGCCTCACAGAAATGGATAACTGGTGCCAGAGCCATGGCCTAAAGTTAAATGCCAAGAAATGCATAGTCATACCCTTCGGGAAAAACAAGGTTACCCCTAGCTACCATATAGGTGGAAATCCACTGAGCACAGAAGAAGTCATCAGGGATCTGGGGACCCAGGTTGACAGTAGCCTTTCGTTTGACACTCATGTTGCTAAAGTAGTTAGGAAAACCTTCTACATTGCCCACCTGATCATGAAGGGATTCACATCTAGATCAAGGGAGGTCATCGCCCCCTGTACTCATCACTCATTAGACCTATGATTGAGTACAATGCCCCATTCGGAATGTATCTGACCAGACACCTGCAGCAGCTGGAAAGGCCCCAAAAGTTCCTCACCAAAAGGATAAAGGGTCTCAAAAATATGTCTTATGCTGCCCGACTGAAAGAACTCCAGCTCTATTCAGTCTCATACCGCTTGCTCAGAGGTGACCTGTGCCTGACATATAAGGCCATATCAAACCCTGATTTGATGAATATGCTTCACCTCAAAAAATCTAGATCCCTCAGAACCACAAGAGCGGGAGACTTAAACCTTGACATGGTTATTAATAGAACATGCTGGAGGGACAGATTCATCACCCAGAGACTCCCTATGCTGTGGAACAAAATCCCGGTACATGTGAGGCAGAGCACCTCGCTGGCCTTGTTCAAGAGGAATCTTGACCAATGGATGGGGGATCGCAGATATACCCCAGGGATTACTTCAGTGTCACTGCTTGACAGAGGCACAGCAAAATAATAGGCATAGTTTTATTCAAACTAAAGGGGTGGCGAAAGCCAAATAACTATGGGCTAGGCTTATAAATGCCCTTGGGCAGATAGCCTAGTATGAACCTATGAACCTATGAACCTACAAGACATCAGAGATTAAAGGAATGAAATAACATATTTATTAAAGAATGTCTATTTCACTCAACTTTGCTATGAAAACTAAAATGTTTTTAGCTTTTTTTAATTACATAAATAAACCTTAGATGACTTTCTACACAATAAGGATTTTATTTTTGCTGAATGATGAAAGCGGTTAGACACAAATATTTGTTTTCAAGGATATTAAGTAAACAATTTATTGACAAACAATTTCCCAAAAACAATGAAGTTCAAATGTAGTAGCTTGTGACGGAAAATAATTCAGAGGTATATTTCTCATTAAAACTTGTTGATAACTCCCATACAGACAGAAAATGATTTTCAGCCTTTGCTTGCAGTAGCAAGAAAATATTTTTGAGAGTCCTGGCTTGACTCTTGGTAGAAATTCAAAATACATAGTTCTTCATTTTGCAAAGCAGTCTGTGCAACATTTTACAGACACTACTCTAAAGAAGTCAGTGTGTATGTGTGGGGGCAGTCGTACATGGATGACTGTGTGTGTGTGTGTGTGTGTGTGTGTGTGTGTGTGTGTGTGTGTGTGTGTGTGTGTGTGTGTGTGTGTGCATGCGTGTGTGTGTGTGTGTGTGTGTGTGTGTGTGTGTGTGTGTGTGTGTGTGTGTGTGTGTGTGTGTGTGTGTGTGTGTAGATATATATATATATATATATATATATATATATATATATATATATATGTATATATATATAGATAGCCATAGATATATATGTATATATATATATATATATATATATATATATATATATATATATATATATATATATATATATATATGGGTCTACTTTATTTCATTGAAAGCTCATTTCACTGAATTTCAATTCACCTCAACCAAATCACTGAAAATTTAAACTACTGAAAACTCATTTCAATGACGTACTGGTACTTTGAGGAGTGTGGGAGGTGTGACCCATCATTTAGTTTGGGTATATATTGCCTTCTGGAGAGAGTTAGTGACTGGTGTTGTAAGTATGCATGTCTATGGTTTAAAATGTATTGTTTTGAAGCTTTCGGTAAAATATAATATAAAACTCCACCCCACCCCAGCTATATATACTAACACCAGGATTGCACTACAGTGGGGAAAAGGGCAAATACCATTTACTTGCCTTACAGTACTCTAAAGAGTGCCAGTACTTCACTTCAGTGAAATGAGATTCAGTAAAATGAGTTTTCAGTAATTTGAGTTTTCAGCGATTTGGTCAGGGTAAATTCAAATTTAGTGAAATGAGCTTTCAAGGAAATAAAATGGGTCCCCTTCAAAACATGTAAAACCCATAACATCTAATTTCATAACACTGAGACCAGAACATCTAAAACCCAAAACATCTAAAATCCATAACACTGAATTTCATAACATCTAACAGTACGAATCACATGAAAATAAAATCCCCTCCAGATATAATGACATATAATGACACCAAACTACCAAACACACTTTTTTACTACATTTCTGCAGGGGGGCTTAATACAGTGGGGTTAGGAAAATAACTTTTTTCCATTGTAGTGCAATCTTGGAGTTGGTATATTTAACGTATGGGGGTGGGCGGAATCCACCACATGGGGGTGTTGGGAGGCTAGCCACCCTACATAAATGTAAAAGAAAGTGTGTTTGGTAGTTTAGTGTTGTTATATGTGGAGGGTATGTTATTTTTCTTGTGATTTGTAGTGTTAGATGTTATGAAATTCGATGTTATGGGTTTTAGATGTTCTGGTCTCAGTGTTATAAAATTACATGTTATGGGTTTCAGATGTTTCAAAGTAGACCTATAGATATATATATATATATATATATATGTTTATATATATATATATATATATATATATATATATATATATATATATATATATATATATATATATATATATATATATATATATATGTATATATATATATATATATATATATATATATATATATATATATATATATATATATATATATATATATATATATATGTGTGTGTGTGTGTGTGTGTGTGTGTGTGTATATATATATATATATATATATATATATATATATATATATATATATATGTATATATATATGTATATATAGTATATATGGGTCTACTTTCTCTTATTAAACTTCAAGTAACCGCAACCAGTTTTCCGAATCTTTAATATTCCCAACTCTGAGTTTGCCAAAGTTCATTTCAGCAAAATAATAAATGGGAAGCTAGTAGTGTGAAAAGTACAAGTATACAGTGTTTATATACCTTCTCGTGTACAGTAACGGTTCTGTGACATGGTGGATATGAGGATAATGTTAGCAATTTAAAGCATAATGAAAATTATTTTCACAGCAGCATAGTATTTAAATGGAAATTGCACTACAGCAACGATTTTGAAATGCTCCCTTATTGTTAATGTAGTGCGATCTTGGACTTGGTAAATATAATTTGCAGGGGGGTGCAGAGGGACTTTCCCTCATTGCAAAAATGTTGGGAAATGTGTGTTTTTTTTGTTTATTTATTTCATAGGTATATTTTTGGTGTATTGTGGTTTGGGAAAGTCAGTGTTTGGAATAGTGTATTTTCAGCCAATTGGTCTCATTCACTTGAAGTTCGATTAATTTTGATAAGAGAAAGTAGACCCACATGTGTGTGTGTGTGTGTATGTGTGTGTGTATCTATATATATATATATATATATATATATATATATATATATATATATATATATATATATCTATATATATATATATATATATATATATATATATATATATATATATATATATATATATATATATATATATAGATATATATATATATATATATATATATATATATATATATATATATATATATATATCCCGAACAGGGGGATGGAAGAAAAGAGGTAGAGGGAGGGGGAGAGGACGTTAAGTTAGAACTGTCCAGTATTTAATTTATCTGGACGTGTTTTTACATCATGTGATCTTAAAGTCTTGTCAAAATGTTTTACATGTATTCCTTGTTGTAGCGCCTATTATTTTAGGATATTTCTAAGGAAATTGAATTTGAAATATATCCTAAGTGATGTTAATTTACCACATGAAGAAAATTAAATTAAAAAAATCAACCCCGGGATTCATGAAGTTCGGCGCAAGGCCGGCATTAGGCTTGCGCCGACTGTGTGGCGCAAAGATGGCGCAGTAGCGCCAAATGCATATCAATGAAGGTGCGCTGCCACCATAGCCACGTGCATAGGAAAGGAGTGCGAGTGCATAGGGCGTGTCAAAGTGCCGCACGGAAGCGTGGAAATGTCAGCTATCGACGTGCAACCTAAAATGCTTGCATATAACAATTTGCAAGCAATAGTAATCACATCTGTCAGTGTCCGTGGATACTGAAACATATGCAAAGCATGCAAGATAGTTCCTGTGAACACAAAATGAAGAAGCAAACACAAATGCACGGCAGGAAATAACGGGTCCCTATCCCTCGAACTAATGACATTGAAAACCGTGTGACTTTTTAACTGGAAACGACTAAGCTCACACAACGCTCCACCTCTCTCGGGCAGCAAAGCAAGGCACAAACAATAATAGCACTATTCCAATCCAAAACTGCTCAATTCGATGCTGGAAAATTTTTACAAACACGCTTTATTTCACTTTTACGCTTTAAGTGTGCAAGTAATCATACACTTTTCATCAGGGGTCCTGCCCCAACTTCTTCAGAAACAGCAACCAATACTTACAATACACTTTTATAAGGAACCCCTACCAACGTCATCAACACAATTAATTAATTAATTACATCTTGTCTAACATTCTTAAACTAAAACCTTTACTATAGTTTAAACGAACATTTACACAAATGTCTACATCAATATAAACAATACATATTTTAAAAACTATTGTTTATGTTTTATTTTATTTTGTTTATTTCATTTTGTTTTGTCTAGTGCTAAATTAATTTAAATTAAAACTTAAATCTGAGACACCAAAAAAATGCCCAAACTTTTCCTACTAAACTCTGTCACTCACTAATTAACACTTATTCTAAGTGTAGATATTACATTTAAAAATATTGAAATTAATCATCTTAATGATAAATATACAAACCTATATGTTTTTAAATTATTTCACTTAAAAATTAAATGAATAAATAATGAATTCAATAATTAATTCATTAAAAATAACTCGAAAGACAAGGCTTATTCAATTAAAAATGCTTACTCAAATGAATAGCTGTAATATGCATCTCTACTCGTTTGAGCTTTTTAAAGTGCTCTCAATGCTTAAATACCTCTATACAAAGTTATTGTGTACAATATTTATGTTTATAATACATATCTACAAAATTATACATTTGTACAATTTCATCTATCTAAATTTTTCAATCTTAGTATACATTTAATAGAACACATTTCATTTAAGCCTGGAGCTCTCATTGCGTTAGTTCTCAATTGCCAAAGGAGTTCTAACTTTTCTAAAAACAAACTTTCATTTCAAAAGTGTATTGTAAGTATTGGTTGCTGTTTCTGAAGAAGTTGGGGCAGGAGCCCTGATGAAAAGTGTATGATTACTTGCACACTTAAAGCGTAAAAGTGAAATAAAGCGTGTTTGTAAAAACTTTCCAGCATCGAATTGAGCAGTTTTGGATTGGAATAGTGCTATTATTGTTTGTGCCTGGCTTTGCTGCCCGAGAGAGATGGAGTGTTGTGTGAGATTGAAAACCGTGTGCCCGTAGTCCAACGCAGTGTAGATAGTTATACCAAGTGGAAGTGAAACGCATCATTTGTTAGCGCGCCTCCAATAGGTACGTCCAGCCCAATGGTCAGGGTCACCAGCTGAACCATATTGTGAGGAAAAGTACACAGCTGGGCAGATGTGTCCATAACAAAAAACACGATAAATGTAAATATCTAGTGACCGTATGACCGAATTCTATCCCACAATGCATGTAATAGTCACATACAATAGGTAGGTCCGTATTTAACATACCATAGGTGACAGGAAATAGAATAAGCATGTAAATGAAACAGAAGGAGCATATAAACTCCTACAACAGTAAGGCAACATGTAGGCTGAAAGGAACAGTATTATCCGTAGCGTTGACTGTGGGTACGTGTTGTCCAGTACAATCGGATATGTGTCCGGAATATATCCCATCCTGGACATAGGAAAAGGTGGCATCCTACCAATGATTAGAACAGTCGGCCAAAATCCGCACATCTGCGGTCCAAGCCGAACTTGTCAGGATGTGTCACAGTTGAACGAGTATTACCCGGGTATACCAACCATGTCATGAAAGTTAAGTATGGGCGTGTACCTATGTGCGTGAGGTATAGCATGTGGAAGGTCAAACATGGCAAGGTAGTCCACATGACCATAGAGGTACCTGACATATGTAGGGTATGCAATGTGTTACCTTGACCGTGTCATGGGCCATCAACCAAAGCAGTGATGGATGGAGTGTCAGGAATATGTGTGTGTGTGTGGGGGGGTAGGTAATGGTATAATCCTCAAAGGGGAGACTGTGTCATATGAAGAATAGGTGAACTGGAGGTGTATGAGGGAGCGGCGGGTGAAGCATAAAGAAACACAAAAACATGTATACACATCTGCAATACAACCAGACAGGCCATA
This sequence comes from Protopterus annectens, assembly GCF_019279795.1. Taxonomy (NCBI): domain Eukaryota; kingdom Metazoa; phylum Chordata; order Ceratodontiformes; family Protopteridae; genus Protopterus; species Protopterus annectens. The sequence continues at coordinate 748,186,413 of NC_056732.1, read as the reverse complement.
CTGTAGAACACAATCCCACAAACATATGAATATTAAAATGTGCGATACAAATGTACAGAAATGTCACCGGCACATACTCACAGACTGGTCCTGATGGAATTGGCCATATCAAATGCAACACACCTGGATGCATAATGGACTACCCAGCATCCCCTCCAAAGCACACAACCCACCCCCATACCTGAACATCCACCAAATCCAGCCATACTTGGCATACTAGTTTGGCGCAGCCACATCTACACATAGTGACCACTACGCATATGTAGTAGGTAGTGTCACCCTAGGCAGTTTCAGGATTGTGAACTATGCATCCCTTGCATGTAAAACCCCCAGCACATTTTCATAACACCAGAAGAATGGTCAGTATCGGTCTTGTTATTATCAGTCTTGTTAAATTTTTGGATATCCCTCATGGGATAAGTAACCTGTGTAAACATTAGAATGGGTATCAAGACACAATGTCCAGTCCTGTAGACATCAGGACACAAGTTGGAATGTGCAGTAGTGGTGCACGAGACTGTCCAGCCCTAGATGGTCATGCAGAACCTACTACCCAGGATCAAACACCTGCCCGTGACGCATGTGTCCCAACACAAATAAGCGAGAGAATATATTGCAAACATTCGCATAATGGCACATGGTATAAGGGTGATGAAGGCACTGACATAAACAGGATACCCACTGATCCACTGTGTGAGGGACAATTACTGTGTGTGTAGGTGTGACCTGACCAACAATGATACAATGCTAAATGTCCTGTGATTGTAGGAAATAACTGTGTACCATACTGCATGTAACAGTTACCTAAAGTGGTCACATCAGGATAGAATAAACGTAATTCATACAAGAAACAGGCATATAGTAAAAGTGCTAAAGGTATAGGCTCACAGCTAGGAAACTAATGAATGTTCTAAACCTGCATTGAATGTGGCTATATGTTAGCCTAACCAATCTGGTGTCCCCAGTAGGGTTACCACCCGTCCCACTTTGCGAGGGACAGTCCCTCTTTGGGCAGTTGTGTCCTGACAAAAAAAAATATTAGAAATGGCAAATGTCCTTAGATTGTAGGACATAATTATGTCCCATATATTATGTAATAGTTGCATAAAATAATTATTTCTGTATCTAAAATACCTAAATGATACAAGAAACAGAATAAGCAAATAAACCGCTACAAGAATAAGCTGTTATTTAGGCAAAAAAGTAAAGTTCTATCCTTTGTACTGACCGTGGGTAAGTGTTGGCCTGTAAAATCTGATGTGTGTTGCGAAAATGTCCCATCTTGGCCATTTGAAAAGGTGGCAACCCTAGTCCCCAGAATATATCCCAACCTGTACATATGATAATGTCAATGCTACCAATGGTCAGAGCAATCGCACAATAACTGGCCAGCCTCTTAACCACTCACATAGCCAGTGACCTTTGGAGGAAAGGTGTTGAATGAGAATGACTACTTACAACAATGAAGAGTAATAGACGCATTTAACTGCAGAAAATTAGTAGTATTATGAATCTGTCAACACGTTCCAAGTTAATAGTACTAATATGGTAGAAGTGTCCGTGATTGTCCCTGAGTTGTCATAGCCTTGTCCCTGTAGAAATGAGTCCCCGAGTATCACAGAGGTCCGTACACATAAGTACACCAACCAACTGTCACATCTGTTGACAGGACTATTGCATACCTGTAGTGAATTTATAACTGATGTCCAGAATAATATTCATTGCATCTATAAATAAATGAAATAGTCAAATGGGAAGGGAAACACGTGGAACACCCCCCACCCTAAATTATGTAGCGCCGACCTAATAATGTGGTCAGAGGTGCCCAAACATATACATCTGTAACCACAGGTAGAAAGTTAAAATCTGGAGTAACTCTGTCTATGTGCTACATCTGATATTTGAACAGTGCCAGGGCAGTTCTAGTCACCAGTCAGCCGAACCCAAACCCAGACCAGCACATGAACACCCTGACAATCAAACATGCATATGTGCAAGGACTATAAGCGTAGGAGTTTTGAATATCCTTGGAGTGAGTAGACATGCAGCACAGGTCCAGAGCAGTAGGAAACAGGGAATGTCATAAGTGTAGAACTGCGGTTTTCCCAGCAGGAGAATGGATGCCTGCTGTGTAAGGGGAGCGGTGAGGCGTATGTCAGAGTAGCTATGAACCATGGGTATACATATAAATGAGCCAGAACAACAATAGTGTAGTGGTTAGAGCATCCACCTAACGTAAAGGCATTCCCTGTTCAAGTACGACTATAGCACATATTAATTGTGTAATGAATGCCTCTGTGCTGTAAAGCCAACATTTATACATGTAAAGGTGACCGCGTTCGCATGGGTCCGTTAACCAGATTCGATCAATCAAAGTGGTACTTTCATAAGGAATAAGGCACATGTAATCCCAAAGAAGTGCCAGTAAACATATGTAACTCAGAATAAGTAGATGCAAGTGCGCCTGCACGGGTGTATGCAGCCATTAGCATAGCAAATGTATGTTGTCTTGTACAGCTGTAACTTTTATATAGATATATATATATATATATATATATATATATATATATATATATATATATATATATATAGACAGATAGATGTGTATAGATAAATATCCACAGACATAACAGAAATATGCAATTCTATATATATATATATATATATATATATATATATATATATATATATATATATGTATACATATATATATATATATATATATATATATACATATATATATCTATACATACATATATATATATATATATATATACATATATATATCTACATATATATCTATATACATATATATCTATATATATATCTATATACATATATATATATATATATATATATATATATATATATATATAAGGAATGCCAAAAGATGAAAGCAAACATAAGGGTTGTGAAGGGAATCTAGAGCAAGTAAGGAATTATAAAGTGCTCACAGCGTATGTCAGATGAAGCTGCACAAGTGTGAGTAGAGCACCGCTATTCACACCAGAGGCAGGGTTATACCAGTGGCCATAACATCATTTAAGTGCTATGTCAACATTGTAAACAGATGGAATGTAGTACATGTTGTGACCACCTACACTTGCAACCCGCAAACCGTTCATAATCCATAACACCAGGAAAGGCACGTATGTGCAAATATGAATGGATGGTGAGTCTGTGAATACAAGAGGCGGTACAAAATGTGTGTAGGGCCCCAACGCTCTGGAGAGGGCAATGTGTAAAGGTGTGTCATGGCTGTGATATCAGGTGTATAATGGCTGTTATGCAGGGGCGGCCCGTGCTATTGGACTGCTGGACTGCAGCCCCCTCAACAAAAAAAAAAAAAGAAAAAAAAATCTTTAAAAATTCGCGGACTTCGCGCATGCGCAGTAGTCCAGTGTACTGCGCATGCTCCAGGCAGTCCGGCAGTCTAGGTAGGGAAACATAGGAGACGTCTGTGCACTTTTAAAGTGCACAGACTCGCTGGGAAAACACGTTGCGGCCGGACTGCAACAGCAGCAGTCAGTCTCTCTCGTCGGGACTGTGGATTAGGGTTTGGATCGCGGGAATCTGGCGGGACTGTGGATTATTGCGTGGGCATTTGGATTACGTTATGGAGAATGGGCAGCAAGGACAGGTAAGTGTGTTAATTATTGTTTAGAATGGTAGGGAAGTGTGTGAATGAATGTATGCCTATTTGAATGGACTGGTGTGTGTTTATTGTTTAGAATGGTAGGGAAGTGTGTGAATGAATGCCTATTTGAATGGACTGGTGTGTGTTTAGAATGGTAGGGAAGTGTGTGTGTGTGTAAATGCCCCAGGTGCTCATGGTAGTGTGGTAGAGAATACCTCAGGCTTGAACCCTGTACCCTGTATGCAGGTGTTAAAGACTTGAGTTCCCTACCCACCACCATTTGTAAAAAAATTGCAGATTTCTGCCTCATATTTGATCTGATCTATTCCTCATAATATCTGTGGTTTGTAAATGTTGCAATGCTTGATATTTGATGGTGTAGTAGTAGCATTGTTGCCTCACAGCTGCAGATTCTTAGGTTTGATTATTGGCTGGGGTTCCTTCTTTTTTGGGTCGTTTGCTTAATATTTGATGGTGTAGTAATAGCAGTGTTGGGGGTTCCTTCTTTGTGGGGTCTGTTTGCTTGATATTTGATGGTGTAGTAGTAGCATTGTTGCCTCACAGCTGCAGGTTCTCAGGTTTGATTCTTGGCTGGGGTTCCTTCTTTGTGGGGTCTGTATCTTCTCCCTGTGTTTGTGTGGGTTTGCTTTTGTGTCCTCCCATGTTACGAAGACATGTCTGCATTATTTCTTCCTGGGCCTCTGCTGAAAATTGTTTTTTTGTTCCAAGTCAGACTGTCCTGATTAACAAATGTTAAATAAAATTGACAGGCATTTGAATTTCAGACTTCAGGTTTCTGAATGTTTAATTTCTTGCATATTTGATGGTGCAGTGGCAGTATTATTGCCTCATAGCTACAGGATTTGTGGTTTGATTCTTGGCTGTGGTGCCTTCTTTGTGGAGTCTCCATCTTATCTCTGTGTTTGTGTGGATTTGCTCTGGTATCCTGCCATTTTACAAAGACCTGTCTACAATATTTCTCCCTGGGCCTCTGCTGAAAATTATTTTTGTTCCATCAGAAGTAAAATTGACAGGCATTTGAATTTCAGACTTCATAGTCTTCAGAAAATACATAGTAAAACAACTTTTTATTCCAGCAATAAATATATAGTAACACAACCTTTTATTATAGCAATTTTTTATGTTTATAAGATGACTATTTGAAATTTTCCCTTATTTTTGGGACTGTAATACCCTGTTAATGGCTTTGTCCAGGTTTTTTGTGTTAAGGTTGACAGCTATGGCAAGAACTGAATTCACTGAATATGTTTTAGGGCTGTATTCCCTCATTACTGGGTTTGTCCAGGTGTTTTCTGCTAAGGGGTTGACAGCTATGGTGAGAACTGAATTAATTAAATGATAGCCATTTAAGTTTCAGTCTTCCTCTCATTCACAAAACAGCTGATTTGGCGTAGTGGTATGTTGCTCTTGACTGTTTTGCACAGGGACCTTGTCTGTAAAATGTACGATGGTAACACAGCATTTTTCTTTCACAAAGCAGGTGATTTGGCATAGTGGTATGTTCGGACTCTTTTTTGCACAGGGACTTTGGCAGTAAAATGTATGGTGGTACCGTGGTAACACAGCATTTTATTCTAGCAGCTTTCCAAGATTATACAAGCAATGTTTAATGTGTCCCTGGTGTTTGCCCTTTTGACCCACCCCAATAAATTTTGCTTTTTCCAGACTTCTTGTGCTGCGAAGTTGAGATGCAGTTGAGTATTGAGCAGATTTTACAAGGAGCTGAGAGCTGCAGGGGAAGAGAAGTTTAGTGCTAATAGCACAACAGGCTGTGTGCTGGCTTTTGATGCAGAAGGTTGTTGGTTCTACTCCCATAAGGGGTGAATGCTGAAAGTTAAGATACTAATTATGAGCCTGTTATCAGTTTTCCATCCATTTCCTATTGCAATATTACTAGCTTATTTTTAATGTAATTTAGGCAATTTATTCCACAGGGGCATCAGACATTTTATTGTTCAATGAAACCATGAAATGTAAAGGTGATTGCTAGCACCAACCTCTTCATTACAAATTTATTTAACGTGTAATTATTTAGATGACTTTTTTACTACTTCAGAGATTGTGCATATTTACTGATAATGGTGGACTGTAGAATTGTGCATATTTACTGATAATAGTGGACTGTAGAAGTTTGAGTAGACTTTTATGATGGAAATGTTCTGAATTGGACAGTTTTGTTTCATTGTTTACTGGAAAAATGTTCAAAGCAATAGGAAGGTGTATCAAAGAGCACATGTATGTTTCATATGCAAGGGGCCTATGATTTGAAAACAGCCCAGAATTAATTTTTATCTGCCATGAGTAAAATGTATTTTCTTTGAATGTGGATTTTAATGCTGTTTCAGTGAATGTGAGTTTCAAGGGCAGAGAAGGTTTAATGCCAAGTTTGTTATGTCTTAGTGTTTGTGCTGTAGAATGCAAAAAATAAAACTTTCAAATGAAGTTCAAATCATCATAGAAGTAAATCAGTATGCACATTAGTGTTTATGGTAAATGGCGTGAAATAGCAAATTAATGGATCATTGGAATGGCTGCAGGGAGGCTCCATTCGACCAGGGTTTTGTGAGGGGGAAGGGCAGCAAACTTAGACAGCCCTAGCTGAACCATACCTCCCAACTGTCCAGATTTTCAAAGAATGAATAGATGTTTTGCTTCTTATTTTTGATTTGTTCCTCATAAAAATTTGTTGTTTTCTGGCAAATCATTTAGGAATTAAGTCACTAAATAATGACACACCTAGTTTCAGACTTCATAACCTTCAGAAAAATGCATGCTAAAGTAAGACCTGCTCTATCAACTGTCCCAGTTTATAGAAGAGCATTTTTTAGTACTGTTTATATGTTCCCCCCAATATATTTGGCCTTGTCCAGATTTATGTCCCAGTTTATACAAGAGGAATTTTTAGTACTGTTTATATGTTCCCCCAATATATCTGGCCTTGTCCAGATTTATTGCATTAACAGGCTGAGAGGTACATGCAAATAAATTGCTTTATAGAATTAGGCATAGCCAAACCTCTGAACTGTCCCTGATTTTGACTCAAAATGTTGCTCTTCCCCTAATGATCCCTCCGCAAAATAGCAATTTTGGAAGAAAACATGGAGGGTTTATAATTAAGAAATAACTGTAATAATCAGATTACTTTTATTTCAGAAATGCATGTAGATTATTTTATTTTGTCAGCTGCTCAAGTTAGCAGTACTAATATTAAAGTGTCCCTTCTTTGACAGGTTCCCAGCTGTATTGTGTTGCTATTTTATATTTTTACATCACATTTTTGGTCCATTTTTCATAAAATTGTGTTTTTTGGCAAATTAGTGACAAATAATTAAAGACTGAAGTTAGAAAATAATGACAGACATTTGAGTTTCAGATTTCATACCATTCAGAAAATTCATACTAATGCAAGACCTCTATTAGCTTTCTAAGGTTATAAGAGTGATATTTTAAAAATTGTCCTTATTTTTGGGCCTTTGTCCCATTTCTTTGTATGGCTTTGTCCAGATTTCTTGCTCTGAGGTTGAGAGGTATGACAAATGTGTCAGGGCCATCACAAGTCAGCCAGAGACATTTCAAACTGTGACATACTTGCGACACCCCACTCCCCCATGTAGTGACTCTGGATGTGTTGAAGCAAGGCAAGGAGTAGTTATGCAGTGTAAATGTGCAGAGAATCCCACCCATCCAAGGTAGACAACAAGTACTAGAGTGGCTTTTCATCTGTCCTTGATTTTTGCAGAATGGTCTGGTTTCTGTCATATTTTTTGTACTGTTGATTTATGCTTATTACTCAAAGTGCATGTTGCTCTGTGTTTAAGTAGCAATACTTTAATGACCATCAGGTAAGCTTGGCTGAGATTGCAAGATGCAAGTAAGCTTTAATAAGCATACTGTTAAAGAATTGCCAACATTGAAAGCCTTTCTGTTGCCATGTAGAGAATACTTAACTAGATAATATATAAGCCTTGGGTATTGAAATGCATATGCCAGTATTTGTAATAAACGACAGAATTACATTATTTTAAGAGTCTCATTACACTTGGAGACTTACAGTCATCTCTGCAGGCTTTAACCATAAACCGAATGCCAATTGTGTGGTCTATAACCTGTACAGTAATCCTTTTAAGCAATGTATCTTGAGCTTATTTCTTGTTTGCTTTTCATTTTTTACTTTGATCATGTTTTCCCCATGAAACAAGTAGGTGTTAGGTAGCAGGTCTTTTTTTGGATAAGGAACATTTTTACAAGTGGGGGCATCAGAGATTTCTACTTTCAGCATGTTACTTTAATAAAGCTGAATATAAATTATAATTAGAACTGCAGTGCAAGAAGTGGTTTGAGTTGAGTGCTGCTTGTTTTTCTTATACTTGATTTTGACTGTCATTCCATTAATGTATTTAAAAAAAAAGCAATTTATTTCTTCATGCCTCACAACCTTTTTTTGTTTCCATCTAGATATTAAGCTGTCATGCAGCCAATGCATTGAAATATTTTTATTCTTCTACACTTCATTTTGTCTTGATTGGACTCTCATGACAACTGTTTGGCACCCAATGCAGTATATTTAGTTTTTGTGGTTTGCTACTACAGGTGTTTGTGTGTGTGGTAGGGAATACCTCAGGCTTGAATCCTGTACCTTGTATGCAGGTTTTAAAGACCTTAATTCCCTACCCATCACCATTTGTGAAAAAAAAACTGCAGATTTTTGCCTCATGTTTGATCTGATCTGTTCCTCATAATATCTGTGGTTTGTAAATATTGTAATGCTTGATATTTGATGGGACAGTTGTAGCATTGTTGCCTCACAGCTGCAGGTTCTCAAGTTTGCTTCTTGGCTGGGGTGCCTTCTTTGTGGGGTATTTATCTTCTCCCTGTGTTTGTGTGGGTTTGCTTTTGTGTCCTCCCATGTTACAAAGACATGTCTGCATTATTTCTTCCTGGGCCTCTGCTGAATTTTTTTTTTGTTCCAAGTCAGACTGTCCTGATTAACAAATGTTATATAAAATTGACAGGCATTTGAATTTCAGACTTCAGGTTTCTGAATGTTTAAGTCTTCGCATATTTGACGGTGCAGTGGTAGTATTGTTGCCTGACAGCTATAGGTTTTCTGGTTTGATTCTTGGCTGGGGTGCCTTCTGTGTGGAGTCTGCATTTCCTCCCTGTGTTTGTGTGGATTTGCTCTGGTGCCCTTTCATTTTACAAAGATGTGTCTGCAGTATTTCTCCCTGGGTCTCTGCTGAAAATTGTTTTTATTCTGTCAGCAGTAAAATTGACAGGCATTTGAATTTCAGACTTCATGTTCTTCAAAAAATACATAGTAACACAACCTTTTGTTCTAGCAATTTTCTAAGTTTATAAGATGAATATTTGAAATTTGTCCCTATTTTTGCGACTGCATTCCCTCATTATTGGCTTCGTCCAGGTCTTTTGTGCTAAGGTTGACAGCTATGGCAAGAACTGAATTCACTGAATGTTTGAGGGCTGTATTCCCTCATTACTGGATTTGTCCAGGTGTTTTGTGCTAAGAGGTTGACAGCTATGGTGAGAACTGAATTCACTAAATGATAGCCATTTAAGTTTCAGTCTTCCTCTTTTACAAAGCAGCTGACTTGGCATAGTGGTATGTTGCTCTGTTTTGCACAGGGAGCTTGGCAGTAAAATGTATGGTTCTAGCAACTTTCCAGGATTATACAAGCAATGTTTGTGTCCCTGGTTATTAGGCTTTTGACCCCCCCCAATACATTTTGGCTTTTTCCAGTTTTACTGTACTGCAAAGTTGAGTATTGAGTAGATTTTACAAGGAGCTGAGAGCTGCAGGCGAACAGAAGTTTAGTGCTGCTTAAGTGAAGTTGGTTTGCCTTGTTATTAGCACAACAAGTTGTGTACTTGTCTTTGATGCAGAAAGCTGTGGGTTCTACTCCCACAAGGGGTGGATGCTGCTGTACTGAGAATGTTCTCATTGGTGAAGATACTAACTATGAGTTCATTATCAGTTTGCCATCCATTTCCTCTTGCAATATTACTAGCATCATTTTTTTAATGTAATATAGGCAATTTATTCCTGAGGGGCAACAGGCACTTTATTTTTCGATGAAACCATGAAATATAAAGGTGTTTGCTAGCAGCAACCTCTTCATTAGTTACAGATTTCTTTAATGTGGAATTATTTAGATGACTTTTACTTCTTCAGAGATAGTGCATATTTACTGATAATGGACTGTAGAATTGTGCATATTTATTGATACTGGACTGTAGAATTGTGCATATTTACTGATAATGGACTGTAGAATTGTACATATTTACTGATAATGGTGGACTGTAGAATTGTGCATATTTACTGATAATGGTGGACTGCGGAAGTCTGAGTAGACTTTTATGATAAATGTTCTGAACTGGGCAGTTTTGTCATTATGGGTGCATGCATTTTGTTTCATTGTTTACTGGAAAATGTTCAAAACAAATTTAAAACACCCTCTAACAACTGTAATATATTGTACAAGGAATATAATTTAGTCCAATGAGGAAGGTGTATCAAAGAGCACATGTATGTTTCATATGCAAGGGGCCTATGATTTGAAAACAGCCCAGAATTAATCTTTATCTGCCACTGGCAAAATTTATTTTCTTTGAATGTGGGTTTCAATGCTGTTTCAATGAATGTGAGTTTCAAGAGCAGAGAAGTTTTAATGCTAAGTTTTCATTGTGAGACTGCATTGCTTTGTTTAGTAGATGACTTAGTGTTTGTGCTGTAAAATACAAATAAAACTTTCAAATGAAGTCCAACTCATCATACAAGTAAAGCAGCATGCGCATTAGTGTTTATGGTAAATGGAGTGAAATAGCCAAGTAATGGTTCATAGGAATGGCTGCAGAGGCTCTTCAACCGTGATTTTGTCAGGGGGGAAGGGCAGCAAACTCAGACAGGCCCAGCTGAACTATACCTCCCAACTGTCCAGATTTTCAAAGAATGAATAGATTTTTGCTTCTTATTTTTGGTTTGTTCTTCATAAAATTTGTAGTTTTCTGGCAAATCATTTAGAAATGTATTCACTAAATAATGATACACTGAGTTTCAGACTTCATAACCTTCAGAAAAATGCATGCTAAAGTAAGAACTGTTATTCTATCAACCGTCTCAATTTATACAAGAGCAATTTTTAGTACTGTTTATATGTTCCCCCAGTATATTTGGCCTTGTTCAGATTTACTGCATTAACAGGTTGAGAGGTACATGCAAATAAATTGCTTTATAGAATTAGGCATAGCCAACCTCTCAACTCTCTCCGATTTTGGCTTAAAATGTTGCTCTTTAATAATCCCTCTGCAAAATAGCAATTTTGGAAGAAAACATGGAGGGTTTACAATTAAGAAATAACTGTAATAATCAAAGTTATAGATTACTTGAAATGCATGTAGATTCTTTTATTTTGTCAGCTGCTCAAGTTAGCAGTACTAAGATTAAAGTGTCCCTTCTTTGACAGGTTCCCAGCTGTATTGTGTTTTTTTTTTTATATTTTTGCATCACATTTGGTCCATTTTTCATAAAATTTTGTTTTTTGGCAAATTAGTGACAAATCACTATTTATTTTTTTTTTTATTTTATTTTTATTTTACATTTGTTACACTAAAGACGGAAGTTAGAAAATAATGGCAGACATTTGAGTTTCAGATTTTATACCCTTCAGAAAAGTCATACTAATGCAAGACCTATTCTATTATCTTTCTAAGTTTATTAGAGCAATATTTAAAAATTGTCCTTATTTGTAGGCATTTGTCCCACTTCTGTGTATGGCTTTGTCCAGATTTCTTGCTCTGAGGTTGAGAGGTATGACACATGTGTCAGGGCCATCACAGTCAGCCAGAGACATTTCAAATTTTGACATACTTGTTGCACCCCACTCCACCATGTACTGACTCTGGATGTGTCCAAGCAAGGCAAGGAGTAGTTATGCAGTGTAAATGTGCAGTGCCCCCCCCCCCCATCCAAGGTAGACACAAGTACTACAGTGGCTTTCCATCTGTCCTTGATTTTGCAGAAAGGTCTGGTTTCTGTCATATTTTTGTACTGTTGATTTATGCTTATTACTCAAAGTGCCTGTTGCTCTGTGTTTAAGTAGCAATGCTTTAATGACCATAATGTAAGCTTGTTTGAGATCATAAGATGCAAGTAAGCTTTAATAGGCATACTGTTAAAGAATTGCCAAAATTGAAAGCCTTTCTGTTGTTGCCATGCAGAGAATACTTGACTAGATAATGTATAAGCCTTGGGTAGTAAAGGACAGGATTCCATTATTTTAAAAAGCTCATTACACTTGATGGAGACGTCCAGTCATCTCTACAGACTTTACCCGTAAACTAAACAGAATGCCAATCATGTGTCGTCCATAACCTGTACAGTAATCCTTTAAGCAATGTATCTTGAGCTTGTTTCTTGTTTGCTTTTCATTTTTTACTTACATGTTTTTCCCATGAAACAAGTAGATAGTTGTCAGGCAGCAGGTCTTTTTTGGATAAGAAACATTTTTACAAGTGGGGGCATCACAGAGATTTCTACTTTCAGCATGTTACTTGTCACTTTAATAAAGCTGAATATAAATTATAATTAGAACTGCAGTGCAAAGAGAAGTGGTTTGAGTTGAGTGCTTCTGGTTTTGCTTGTGCTTGATTTTGACTGGCATTCCAGTAATGTATTTAAAAAGTAATTTATATTTTCATGCCTCTCAACCTTTTGTTTCCATCTAGATATTAAGTAAGCTGTCATGCAGCCAATGCATTGAAATATTTTTATTCTTCTACACTTATTTTTGTCTTGATTGGACTCTCATAATGATGGTTTGCCATGCCACCCAGGGGAGTGTATTCAATTAAAGTTAGTTTTTGTGGTTTTGAGCATAGCTCCTCCCCTCTCTGGTTGGCCACACCACTTCCCCTTGACCCCACCCATTCAGCTGGCTCCTGCAGCCCCCCTTTGATTTAAAGTCACCAGCCGCCACTGCTGTTATGCATAGAAACTCAACACGGGTGTGCTGGAGAAACTATGGATATTCGATTATGGACACAGGAGTGCTAGGGTATGTTGCGCTGGGTGCAATGGAGCGGCCCATGGAGGTCAGCTAGTACATATGTGCGATTCCCAGATAGAGCATCATTTGCGTGGAGACATGCGTGAATGGGCGTATCCTTGTCAGACGTTGTGCGCCAGGGCTGGCAGCCCAGCACGTAAAACCTATACGCCACCCATGAGCGGAACGGAGTTCTGCTGTGACAACCCCAAACCGGGAAAAGCAGAAAGACACAACTACATGAAGACACCAATATGTTGACGTACAATCTCAGTAACACAAACACTCATTCTATCAACAGTAATAATATGAATGTTCACAGAAACAAACACAGTAGCAGGAATAATAGGCTGTGCATACCAGTAATAGGTCAAATGACACTGTATCACATCACACCTATCAGCGGCACCCCAGACATGAAAACCGTGTGACATTTGTCCGCTGTATAATGTGCAATATACTGATCACAAGTTCACCGGCGTGAAGTGTCGCTGTCATAATGACTAAGGCAAAAGTATGCTGTTGAAGCAGGGATAAAACCCAATACACATGTGTAAGTAAGTGTCTATGTCTGGGAAATGTATAGGTTAACGGACACACAGATGTATACATAGATAAAAACGTATATACATATATATATATATATATATATATATATGGTTCTACCTCACATAAACGAAACACCACAACACCGACAACGCAATCACCGACACCACATAACCGACAGTACAAAAACACGAAATCCCACATGCCCGATAACGAAATAACCGACGGTACACAAACACGAAACCTCATACACTTCACACACCACAATCAACAACCAAAACACATTCCCGTCCAAAACCACATACACAACACAAGCACACCAAAATCCCTACAAACCCACACTAAACCATACATACACAACTACCTACAACCCTGACCCAAACCCTAACCCTAAGGTCCGTCACTACACACTTACCTGACCGCTCCCTAACCCTAACTCACTTATCCAGCCCCTAACCCAAACACAATCACTACCGCACACTTACCTGACCTGCTCCCTAACCCTAACTCACTTATCCCGCCCCTAACCCAAACACAATCACTACACACTTACCTGACCCGCTCCCTAACCCTAACTCACTTAACCCACCCCTATCCCCACTTACCTTACTCGCACCCTAACGTCCGTCACTACCGCATACTTACACAGCCTTTTCCCATTTCGGCATCCTCGGCGTCGGTGCTTTCATCCGTCGGGTCGGTCTTCTGCTTGTCGATCTTCTAGGTCCCGTCGTCGGTCTTCTGCTGTCGATCTTCTGGGGCTCGCGATTTCCTGTCGATGTTCCGTGTCGTTGAAGTGAGGTAGAACCATATATATATATATATATATATATATATATATATATATATATATATTAATTTATATACACAGATATATTTATACAGATATATATATATATATATATATATATATATATATATATATATATATATACACAGATATATTTATACAGATATATATATATATATATATATATATATATATACACAAAAGGATATACTACGGATATATATAGATAGATATATATTCACAAACAACAGGTATTGATATATAGACATACACACAAAACAAATATATATGTCATTGTAAATATACACATGTACATAATTAGGTTACTTTACAGCAATTAGGGGTAACGTATCTACAACCCGGGCATATGTGACTGGGAGGTCCAATAAATAAATGTTGTACCCCCCACACCGCCCAGTTAGGCCGATCAGACATACAGACAGGCAATACAGATCAATACACTGCCACTGTCCAAAACACCAGTAGGAAAGTACCAGTGGGAGAGATCTGCAAGGTCTACACTTTAAACATGGATAACGGAATCCCTTGCGGGACCCCAAAAATTCAGGGTACATGTGAACCTGTTGTCATCGATGCAAGCAGGATGTAGGTGTACATGGAACAGTAGTTTGTGAAAGTGTGATAATACATGGGTTGACAAAATGTACGACATGTGTCCCGAGACGGGGGGAGTGGGCAATGTGTAGGGGTGTGCTCATACCCCAGCTGCACTTGTAGTAAGTATTTGTCATGACTGCTGTAGAGGGGTGCCAGGTAGGTGGACCATGGGTATTCAATAATGTGCTTAGGTGTGCAGGTGCTGGTTGGCAGAGATGTAGTAGGCCCACCCAGTGGAAGTCATTTATATTCCTATGTGGGCATAGCATACGCCTGCACCTCCCAAACCTGGAGAGCACATCTACCGGATAATCTGTAAACCATCGTGGGAATACATAGAGACCAAATCAGTGCCATGTACCCAATTAGCATGGACGTCCATAGTTATGAATTGTAATGTAACAAAGTCTAACTAAACACCTCCAGAACTAGTGATATTAGGTGGACAGGTGGCGGAATACAGGTAATGACAGATGACAACATGTATGAGTCATAAACAGCATGTACCTCGACAACCGTGAATGAATACATATGTTCTGTGACTGTAAATGTGTCTGGTTAATAGAACCAACCATCTAAATGTATCCCACAGGGTGTTATGCATTGTTCCTGATACAGTGTTCATTCACACCCATTGGTATGTGAGGTCTGCCAGTGACGGAAAGTGCATAATTTGCTGACCACCTTAGGTAGATGATAGCATAATAGATGAGGTTCAATACCCGTATGCCGTTGAGGGACACATCCGTCTGGACAGTTGTGTCCTGCAAAATGACAGTTATGGCACATGGCCTGTGAGTTTGGGAAAGGAGGCTATATAGTGTGTGTAGTGGTGTCAGAAATTAATTTGTTGTATCACAAACAGCTACATGTAATAGGAAACAGTATTAGCAATTATAATGCTACAAGAATAACCTTAAAATATGCAAACCCTGGAAGTCTTCAGTTTACCACTGGCTGTGGGTATGTGTTGTCTTGACACATGTGATAGCTCTACATATAGGATCTATAGGGCCGCCGCCATTCCTAATGGCCAGAGTGGAACCTGCTCTGTAGAAATGTCAGACGTACCAGGGCAGAACATACCTACAGCCACGCATATACAGAAAGATACATATCGGCACAAATCAAAGTGTAGTCTAGCAGCAGTAAGGTTGCTTATGCTACTACATATAACATATTGATGTGTCAGGTATACAAGACCTGTAACTAGCAACCACTACAGACATGTACAACATGAGAATGCCCCCTAATCAGGACAGTTGCAATGGCTAGAGTATTGTCCATACCTCTCAACTGTCCCTGATTTTCAGGGACTTCCCTGATTTTTGACTGAAAGTTTAACTCTGTCCCTCTGAATCCCTCCTAAAATTAGTGACTTTTGGAGGAAAGGTGGTGGATTACACTTGATGACTAATGACAATAAGTAAGAGTTATAAACTTCTTTTACTTCAGAAAATGTGTATTAATTGATATGCTCTGATTCTGTCAATGTTTCAAGTTAATAGCACTACTTTTTTAAAAGTGTCCCTGATTGTCCCTGATATTTTCTTGACTTGTCTCTGATTCAGTAGAAATTTGTCCCCGATTGGTTGAGAGGTCTGGTATTGTCACATGGCATATGCCTAATGAGGGACTGTCCCATGCAAAGTGGGAAAGGTGTCATTCCTACAGTCTCCCATCGTGCATGACTCGGCGGACAGCTGCATTAACAAAATCATATTCACATGTTAGCATTGCAGAGTATTGGTTCCCATGTATCAGGCAGATGGGAGCAGATTGTATGAGGAACACGCATATAATATGATTACGTCACTGGACAGGCCACCGAGTCCGTACAGTCGAACGCCTGCCATCGCCAAATGGTCACACATTCCCGATACTGCAGTCATGTAGTCTGATGTAATACGTATCACAAGGGACTGCACACACACAGCGTGAGTGACAAATGTAAGCAGAAATGTTGGTGAGCGAGCGGCTGTAAGCGTGTTTGTCTACCAGTATACCAGTAGTGCACTGTCAAAGAAATGTGGAGTCTAAACGGGTATAAGGTGCTGTAATCAGAGGTCAGCAGTGCTTAACACTGTGCAATCCCATGCATAACTGATCCCACCTGCTGGAATGTGCCTTACCCAGTCCATATCCAAAGGCGTCGGTCTGCCCACAAACAAAGAACCACCCTATTCATGTGTTGGTAGCAGTACCCTGCGCACATAGCTCATGTTAATTAAGAATAGGCCATGGCATATGTACAGACAATAGACCACACACACACCATACAGTGCAGTCATCCAACAGTATAGCAATGTACTGGCAGATATGTCTGCACCACTGGTACATGCATGCCTGGCGCTCCTGTGTTTCAGTGTGTGAGCATGCCCAGTATGACTGTTACGCATGTTGTCGACCGACATTACCATCATACCGTCATGTGTGTGAGCATGCCAAGTATGGTCAACTGTATCGCATGTGTCACATGTCCAGATAGTACTGTGTTGCTGACCCCTCCGTTCTACATATACAGGTGTCATGCTGTGTCTACAGGGTAGCTAATGGTCATGTGGCATTGTCAGTTGCTACATGTCTGCATAGCGTAGGGGGACATCCGACCGCGACCACAGTCCTACACAGCACCATGAGTGGCGCACATGACTCCCACATGTGTAGGTTGGACGGGGGGGCACAGCTGACAGTTGTACACATCTGCCGCTACTGTACTGGTATAAAAAAACTATAAAGGCAACGACTCCAAAAAGCAAGGAACAAGCAGGATGTCAAATAACCCCTTTTAATACGTGAGCGCTTTCGGCAAAGGAAAATTCCCTCGCCTTCATCAGACAAATTTAAAACAACTAAAGGCTTTGATTGCCGTGTTAAATACTTAAATTAATAATGACATCACAGTGATTTTCCAACATTTAAAGGCATATTAAATATTGGCATTAAAACACCATTTACATGGAAAAGTTGGCTAAAAACAAAAGCCAGTCACTTTTTAAAATCATTCTATACTGAAATCCATAAACTGAAATATGTATATTTAGTTAAACTAAAGCAAAAGGGCAAAAGAATCAACAAGCAGGAATTCAAATAAATTATAGGTACATGAATAAATACTTTGAAGCATGAAAAGTGAGCATATATATACAAAAAGTGCATGAAAGCACATGTATGAAGTGTATTACTCAAACCCATGTTTGTGACAGGATGTATACAATGCATAAAGTGCTGATCAAATACAAATATTGTATCAGTACTATATAATGCATGTTTATATAAAATAATTCAAAAATTGATGATACTACTAAAACACAACTTATACTCATTCAAGTGGATGGCATCATACATGTGCTTTCATGCACTTTTTGTATATATATGCTCACTTTTCATGCTTCAAAGTATTTATTCATGTACCTATAATTTATTTGAATTCCTGCTTGTTGATTCTTTTGCCCTTTTGCTTTAGTTTAACTAAATATACATATTTCAGTTTATGGATTTCAGTATAGAATGATTTTAAAAAGTGACTGGCTTTTGTTTTTAGCCAACTTTTCCATGTAAATGGTGTTTTAATGCCAATATTTAATATGCCTTTAAATGTTGGAAAATCACTGTGATGTCATTATTAATTTAAGTATTTAACACGGCAATCAAAGCCTTTAGTTGTTTTAAATTTGTCTGATGAAGGCGAGGGAATTTTCCTTTGCCTTAAGCGCTCACGTATTAAAAGGGGTTATTTGACATCCTGCTTGTTCCTTGCTTTTTGGAGTCATTGCCTTTATAGTTTTTTATTTGTTTGCTTGGTTTGTGAGGTTCTACTGTACTGGTATGCCAGGTACTCCATGTCAGTGTGTGGACCTATCTAAATTGCTGGTTGGAGGGATACCAGTGTACGTCAGATCCCAGCTTTAAATACCAGCATAGTGGTGTTGGATGTCCTAGCTTTCACAACCTACATCAAACTTCCTGGCCTGCTGTAGTCTGTGTGTGTCTTAGGGGGTTGGGGTCATTAATTGGGCATATCCATAGGCCATTGTATATCATTTGTCTGTATTGGTCCACACCTGTCCAGCTGCATGGAATGTGTGTGGGCTGAATGGACACACATGATGGTCAGCCCATACTCTGCAGTGGGTTAGGACACCCTGTGTACTAATGGCTAGCATTGTGACCCTCGTATGTGCTACAGAGGTCATGGTGCCACTATGGATGCGTACTGTCTGCTGCCCTAACATTCAGCAACAACAGTCACTTGTATGCTCACACACATACCATAGCAATGGGTAAATACACATTCTAATACATCTGCCAATTGTTAGGTCAATAGATGTACCCTGGGGGTGTTCTGGACCTGAGGATGGTGCTGGAGGGCTGCCTATGTCGGATGCACACAGTGCACCTCCTATACATGGCCGAGCATAGGTAGTGTCATGTTTGGCATCCATTGTACTGTGTGAGGGTCAGAGAGGGGAAATCCGTGGGTACCTACTGTGTCAGTGCATATGCCTTGAGTTGCCTTTTTGCCAAGGGCAGGTCATACTGTGCACGTCCTTTCGCTGACTGTGCCCTGCTCAGGTAGTTCCTTTACCAAGTCACACTGTGCCTGTACAGGCCTTGGCAGTGGTGTTGGGCTGTGTGGCCCTGCCCCATGCTGTTCCTGCTGCAACTGTTACTGCAGGATAAGATTGTGTAGCATAGCAAATACCATAACAACTTGTGTGCATGTAGCTAGTGAATACTGCAGGGCTCCACCAGATGTGTCCAGATACCAGAACCGTGAACTGAGCATCCCAAACACATTCACAATTATATGTCTTGCCTGTGCATCTGCCTCATTATGGTGTGAGTGTTCAGATGTGTGTGCATTGCTGATGGGTGTAATCAGCCATGACACCAGTGTTTACCCAGCATCCCCCACTAGGAGACTGTAGGGAATGTCCATATTGGCATTGGTATGGTACAGCTGTGTCAGAAGCCATATATCGGAATCATCATAGCTTCCAGGGCAGACAGCACACACATTCAATCTCATGCCCTGGCCATCGCATATGGCCTAGCTGTTGGAGGGTATGCCCCTGCAGTGACTGTAGGCCCTACCCTGCTCACTGGGTGGTGCTTCCATGTGTATATGTGTGCAGGCTATAGCATCCAGTACCCCAGGGTAGTCATCTATGTGGTTGAACTGATGCATATTGCTGGTTTACTAATCACGTGTTTTGAGGACATGTACGTGCTCACTAGCATCTGTTGACATGGTGTCCATGAACTGGTGCAATACTCTGGATGCAGATGCCTGTGAGATACCCATGATATCCCCAGTTGTGCTGTGTGAGGTACCTGTGGCTAGTACACCTAGGCCAACACATACCGTGGTATCCACTGTGATGGGTTTCCCTCGGCCTGTTTGATGTGTCAAGTGTGGCAGGCACAGGTCAACAAGCCGCTGTAGGAGGTCTCTGTCCACCCCATAGTGCTCCACTATTCCCAGCTAATGTAGCCCCTGGTAAGTCACCCTGGGTGTATAAAGTCTTATGTCACCCCAGTAAGGGATGTTCGGCAGCATACACATCCTCACTGCCCTCAGCCTCCTGCACATGTTGGTTTATGTTGCCTGCTGCAGCCCTTCTCATTTGGTTGGACTGTGTCATGACCATGTCCCCGCAGGTATACATTGGTGGTGTAGGGTGCGGGAAGAAACCTGTGTGTATGCTGTTTGCTCACATTACCATACTGTTCAGGTGTGGGCTGGCCATGTCATCTGCTGATTGTTCTGATCAACACCTGTTTGTGCAGCCTGTACACCCTGCTACCCCACCACTGCTGACGTCCCTCCCAATGTCACCAGGCAGGTATAGACACACCCCTAGCTTAGGCGTGCTAAGGCAGGAGCACTCCCGAGGCACAGTTCTGCAATGTATGTACAGTATGCCTGACCCCCCCTCCCATGCTGTCAACTATATTCGAGCCCTGCACCAGGCTAACTACACACATACACTCCAGGGACCTGCATCATACCCTGGGGATAAAGGGGATACACTATTGTCAACCTCATCTGCATAGTATAGTCTTCTAATGAATAGTCATATGACCCATACGGAACCTTCAAAATAATAACCACTGCTCAATGTCACTCAGATCTGTACACAACTGGCAACAGGTACCTTACTATCACCATATTTGATGTCCCATGGTCTTCCCAGCAACAAAATAACCGGTGTCTACATGACTACAACCCATGACCCTGCACGCTACAGATGATGTGCATCACCACTACGCCATGGCAGATGTATATACATCCCAGGTTATCACGTACAGATCATCCGGCACAAACATTCAATAGTGCTGATGTCCCCAGACACATATGTTCACATCTATGTCTATCTCTCTATATCTACATATATCATATATATTATTTGTATACATATATATATATATATATATATATATATATATATATATATATATATATATATACATACACACATATACATGTACACACATATGTAGATATTGCATATATATCACAACAGCGGACCACATGACAGCAAAGCATTAGACAGGAATGAAAAGTAAACTACATGTGCCACCTGCATCATGTAGTGTTGTTACGTTGTGTGTAATGTTGACACGTGTGTTTTGTTGCATCACATGGGTCAGACTGTATCAACGGTAAGAGTAGGGCTGCTGACATTTACTCACCAGACCTATTGCTGAATGTATGTGTTGACAAACCAGTGCCTTGGCAGAATATGTGGGCAGAGGACACTATATAGGTCAGCAACAAAATACACTGAACACATCCCGCAGCTAGCTATCCACAGATACCAACACATACGGTATAACTGCCAAACACACACCTACTATGCCTTGGAATTGAGCACCTACCTGTCTAGTCTACCACACTACTGCATTAGGGAGTAACAGAACGTGCTACTGAGATTACTGGAACACAGCACTCCCAGAGGAATACTTCTAGGTGGATGACATCATCCGCAAAGGCAAAGACGCCAATAGGGAATGTATGGAGAGTGAGCCATCTAAAAGCATTACTCTGTCCCCCGGCAGCTGGGAGTCGAACATGCACCTAACTACCTTATCAGACTCAGCATTACGCAGTTACAGAATGCGCTACCGAGATTACTGGAACACAGCACTCCCAGAGGTAAACTTCTAGGTGGATGACATCATCCGCATAGGCAAAGACGCAGATAGGGAATGTATGGGGTTGAGCCATCTAAAAGCATTACTCTGTCCCCAGGCAGCTGGAAACACACACAGACTTGGCAGGGCTGGGAGTCAAACATACACCTAACTACCTCATCAGACTACAGCATTACGTAGTACAGAACATGCTACATAGATTACTGGAATACAGCACTCCCAGAGGCATACTTCTAGGTGGATGACATAATCCGCAAAGGCAAAGACACCGATAGGGAATTTATGGGGAGTGAGCTGTCTAAAAGCATTACTCTGTCCCCAGGCAGCTAGAAACACACACACACACACACACACACACACACACACACACACACACACACACACACACACACACACACACACACACACACACACACACACACTCACTTGGCAGGGCTGGGAGTCAAACATACACCTAACTACCTTATCAGACTACAGCATTACGCAGTTACAGAATGCACTATCAAAATTACTGGAACACAGCACTCCCAGAGGCATTCTTCTAGGTGTATGATATCTTCCGCAAAGACAAAGACGCCGATAGGGAATGAGCCGTCTAAAAGCATTACTCTGTCCCCAGGCAGCTGGAAACACACACACACACACACACACACACACTTGGTAGGGCTGGGAATCGAACATACATCTAACTACCTTATCAGACTACAGCATTATGCAGTTACAGAATGCGCTACAGAGATTACTGGAAAACAGCACTCCCAGAGGCATACTTCTAGGAGAATGACATCATCCACAAAGGCAAAGACGCCGATAGGGAATGTATATAGAGAGAGAGCAGTCTAAAAGCATATTACTGTCCCAAGGTAGACGTAGACAAACACAGGGCTGTGGTGTGAGCGGGACAACTGCCTATCTACGGAGCACTATTACAACACTACATAGATACGAGACTCGCCACAGACAGTGCACCCTTCAAGACAGTCAACAAGTGTGTTCAATGTAGGAATCCATCTTGACGTGGGGTATGGACATCTGTTGCCTGGATGACCACCATCCCTATACAGGATTTCAATGGCCATGCCCATGCACAGAGGCACATAACTGACACAAGGTGTCACTGGGCATGCTCACACAGTATCACAAGTCCATTTGTAATGTACTGTGTGTCCATCTACACAACAGCATACTGGGCATGCTCACACACAGTAGTAGCGAAGGGCTGTCTTGCATGCACACGGATTCTAAACATGGAAGGGCACAGTTTGGAATGTACTGTGTGTCCATCTATACAACAGCGTATTGGGCATGCTCACACACTTAGTAGTAGCGAAGGGCTGTCTTGCATTCACATGGATTCTAAACACG
The DNA here is from genome assembly GCF_019279795.1 of Protopterus annectens. Classification (NCBI taxonomy): domain Eukaryota; kingdom Metazoa; phylum Chordata; order Ceratodontiformes; family Protopteridae; genus Protopterus; species Protopterus annectens. The sequence continues at coordinate 748,163,213 of NC_056732.1, read as the reverse complement.
GAAGGGCACAGTTTAGTGCTACTGTCCCCATGTACATGAAGGCCACTCACATGTACTGACCAGTACACACTCAAGAGCCATCACAGATGTCTCCGGTGCAGATCACAGTGGTAAATGTTGCATTCTACTATGTAGCCCTCAGACATCACCATGACCTTGGACCAGCAACACACATCCATACATTACTACAACACCATGTGGCTCATGACCAGTGGAATGTACATAGGTCTACAGCAACTGTGGAGAATACACATGTACTGACAGGGCTCCATCATGTGTTATGCAATGCAATGATACCACTGTTCATAACCAGGTCGGCTCTACACATAACAGGGACCCTGGGTCTTACACAGCTGTGACAGATGACTGTCGCTGTACACCAAAGAACACTCATGTTTGGATATGACATACATGCAATCACAGTGGATATGTACATGGCCCACACACACACAACACATATGTACATAGCATAACTTTTGCTGTCCTCCGTGCAGACAAGTGGCTACAGCAATTACACACATGCACATGGAAGGTAGGTCCATGGCTATTGAATGCTAACAGTACATAAGGTAGCAATGTTGACCAATGTAACATTCCCTCTATACTAGTTACCCATGACAACCATCATATCATACAACAGTCCATGTGTTATGTATGTCATCACACATGTCCACCAATTGCAATGCATACAAACATGGCTACATGACAGGAATGTAGGACCAACACACATGTACATGTAGTGGTGTGCATGCAGCTACCATGCATGTGCAGTAGCTGATGTATGTCATTCATCTGTGCCTAACTACAACATTCAGTTGCAATGCAGCCCCATCATTGACACCTGTATATGGTGATATACTGACAGTATGGTAGGATGTACATCAGGTATGTATGGATGTGTGTACATAAAGTGGTGATCCACCTTTGCAGATGGATGTTTGCTGAAGACGGCTCACAGGTGTGTCACAAGCCATCCTACCATTACACGTGCAAACAGTGCGCTATGTTACTATTACTTGAAGGTAAAGACATACAACCTACACAGCGGGCAGGGTGTTACTGACTGTAAATCACTTGACACCTGGAACACTTACATCCTCCCGTGTGCATATAGCAGCACAATTGCTGAAGGTAGCATTGGTACACATAATGCGGCCAATACTGCTGCATGTCTGTCAGATGTATCATCATATAGCAGGTGTATGATTCACAGTACTGCCATGTGTGTTTGCTTGTGTGACCATATATGCCACATATGGTGGGGAATACATCCCGGTTGTTACACACCCCTGTACACTGTGGTAGAGATCTGTACATACTGCAGTGTAGAAAGCATGACGTAGGCAGGGGTGGTGTGTGTGTCACACACATGTCAGCTATCTGTATGTGAATGACATTTGTGGACTCCACAGTGTGTGTGTGTGTGTGTGTGTGTGTATGTATGTATGGTTGTCTGGTGCATGGAGTGAGGGTGCATGCTACCATACAGAACAGACAGGATCCCTAACCCCTCATGGTGATGCAGTCTACTACCCTGTTGATGCCATCGGTCTCAGCCTTACTGGCTACCTGTACATGTTCATTCTCTGTGTCGTGTCGTGTGGGTACACAGTACTGTGAGGGTGATTAACACATAGGCAGGGGTCCTCACCTCAACACTATCAAGTGTGCATTATAGTGTTGTTGACCCTGTGAGTGTGGGCATGTTACTGTGTGTTTCTGTGTATGTCTGTGTGTGTTCTCATCCTGTAATGTGACAGTGTATTACTGCTACACAGTGAGGCCTCATGCTATCAAGTGGCCTCTAACATTATCATCGGCCAGACCGCTGTGTAAACCCCCCGCACCATGTCACCATACCTGCGATGTGACCTGGTATGGATGTCACGTCTCTAGCCACTGTAGCCTATTAAACAGCCCACATGCTTCTGGATCAGTAGATGTGTGGACATCTGTGGAATGGTAGCCTTTCTAACAGTGAGGTTGAGGCTACATATAGCATGCTGGTATTGTCATACATGCCTGTGAGTACTCCACATTTACAGATGTGAAACTGCAAACACTGCTAGTTATTGGCACATGCAACTAGACCTCAAGGAGGGAAGCAGGGCATAATTACCAACATGCTGTTACTGTTGTTACCAAGGCACATACTGTGAACATATAACAATGCATTATAAACCTATTCTACATGGTATGTCTGGTGCATGTCAACAGTACACAACTAATGTAATATACACTTATGTCACTATTCTGTTCCGGTGATCTGATTGGACATGTGTGGTCATTATGCATGTGGGTGTTGCTGTGCCCTACAGATGTTTCTGCTGTGTGCGTGTATGTGTGCACACAGGTCTGCTTTTTGTCAGGCCTACAGAGGGGTATTATTTACAGCTCCAGATTTTACAGACCAGGATGTACAACTCACTGTGTCCGGCCACGGCCATGTGACCTGTGCCTGCCAGGGGTTGCACGGGCACTACCAGGCGGAGGTACAGATTGGCTACTGTCCGATGACACATGTCACTGGAACCATGTTCCCACTGGGAACGTCCAGGGCCATGTCCATGTGGCCTGCTGTGTCCTGGTGTGGACAGCACAGCACCAGCTGCACTGCTACTGCTACCAGCACTATGGGAGCGGGCATGTGAGGTGGCTCGTTCACGTTGACCTGCACTAGGTGGTGTAGCTGGCCTACGTCCACGTGGCCTATGCCTCACTCCTACCAGATGTTCCAGTACAGACAGCTCATGCTCACGGATTGCCATGCCATGGTCAAGGATTCCAACCATGTCACCCAATCGCCTGTCCAGAACATCAGCAATCTGCTGTTGAGCATTTGCCAATGCCTGGATGTTGTCATTTGGAGTACGGATAGCAGCCCTCTGAAGCCTCTGCCCTTGTCTGTTCTGCCGTTCAGCATGTGCCTGTGCTGCCATCACAGTCTGGAACATGCATCTGGTGACACCAGCTGCTGCGCTCTGTCCTGCAGGTGCATGTCTGCCAGAGGTCCTCCTATGATCGGCACTGGCCACATGCCTGTGTGGCACATCTGCAGTCATTACACTGACACCATGGTGTGGAGACACACCTTCTGTAGCCACCACACGTTCCTGTTCCAAGCTAACACATGCCGATTGTCCTTCCTCTATGGCCACTGCTGATGGGGTATGTGTTGGCATGAGAACTGTGTGCGGGGAAGAGGGGGACATAGCTGGGATGGCAACCATTGGCACAGATTCAGCCCCTGACAACCCTGCCTGTACCTCATGCATATGTTCATCACTGCTAGTATCTGTGGGGACACTAACATCAGATGGACCACAGGATGGTAATGCACCTACATGACCTGTGAATACAAAGAAAGACTCTACATTACAATAGACACACAGACACACAGACACACCATGCATGTGATTTGACAGACGGCATGCAGCATGCATGTGATACAGCAGACGGCATGCAGCATGCATGTGATTTGACAGACGGCATACAGCATGCATGTGATACAGCAGACGGCATGCAGCTCGGACATAAATAGTGGTAGTTAGCATACCTCCCTGGGTTGCACACAACAGCAAGAAGGTGTCATATCAGTAGTCATGCAGTTCACACAATCATGGCAGTAAGCATGCATCCCTGTGATACACCATGTGGACCAGCACAGGTTAACAGTACACATGGCTGAATTGACCTTGACATGTAATCTGCTGATGTGTGCACTGACATGCATACATGTCTGACACAATGGTGTCCTGACACATGTACAACATTGTAATGGGTATCACATTGCAGTGTTGTCTGTATGCCCTGCAGATAGAATGCACTTTTAGCAAATGTGCATGAGCATTGAAGGGTAGTGTGAGGCGTCTACATTGCTATACAGTGTGAAGTACATACATTGTGCCATTGCATGGCATCGTGAGGCGTCTATATTGCTATACAGTGTGTAATACGCACACAGTGCATAGCCATAACTGCATGCATACACATTACATAACTGTGGATTGTGACCCACGTCGCTGATGTGTATTCACACCAAACCATGCTGTGTCATGTGACAGGTCACTGGACGACCTGCGGATGACACCCCTGCACAACTACTACAAAGTCTTAGCTGCCTGGCAACCACGTCCACACATGGCAGACTTGTCAATGCACCATGTCCCACATGACATTAATGTACCACACACATGAGGTGCACGGCTGACAGTGATGTCCTACAGCAGCAAGGGAAATGTACGGTATCTGTGGCCTGATGTGGTGTCAATGTCTGTGAAAGCTGTACAGGTGACTACTGTCATGCTATGACACAGTCGTGATGTTCAACACATCTTATATGGTCGAATTAAGTGACACCTCCACTAGCTGTGCAAAGGCTTTTAGGATATCCATTGTTCCACATCAACTATATAATCAGTCAACTAAGGCTATAGTTGGACCATGTGTGGACAATGTGCAACAGGGTGTATACACATCACATCTACTGTGTGGCTACATGTCTCTGGCCATCCTCCATGGCCATGTGTGAACATGTCTTGGCCAAATGTTTGTGATGGCCATCTATCTCACATGTCTGTATTGTCCCATATGACATACACCCATAGATGTCAGATATGTCACTGTCCACAGGGCTATGCAGACAATGGGTTGTATGTTTGGTATGTGGGGTATGTATTATGGGATAGTGAGACAATATTGCAGCCAGTACACTACATGTCTGGGACATGTCAGATGGCACGTCACAATGTGTGCACCCATTGCAGGGGCATATTACACAATGGTGACTCCTGTGGGCTGCCCATATCCCAGCTCACTGTGTGGTACTGTTTGCGTACCACACGTGTTGTTCCAATGTATAGTACATATGCCTACATTGAACACCTCCACCATTGTACGCACGGCTGTCCACACATCTAGCAATGACAGATACTGTGGTTTCATGTAGGTGTTTCATTTAGTTTGTATATATTGCACATGGGTAGCCCATGTGAATGATGACAGATGCAACCTGTATATCATGACTGGACCATACATTATGTGTACATGTGTTAACTGGCCACATGGTGAATATATATATGCATTAACATGCCTGATACTGATAACTGTCTCACCTGCAATGGACTGATGTCTGTGCTGCATGCAAGAGGTACCTGTATAGGGGTGACACAGCAGTTTGAACATTATCCATGACAGTATGACAGCCACAGGGTGCACTGTGCATGTTAACACATTCACGTGTACAATAGCATATAGTATGCACATGTGTGCATACACAGGGTAGCATACTGTAGTATGCGGCATGTGTGTAAACATACCTTGCATATGATGTTACATTACATATTGTACAGTGACACATGCAATTAAATGGGATATAATAGTCATATGTGCAGTAGTGACTTACCAGGCAACTCCAGGCTCATTGGTTGAGAGACACCCACTTCCACGATGGCAGCTAGTGTTTGTGGATGCTGTTCTGAGGGTGTTCCCAGGCTGGCCAGTAGCTCCTCAGTGGGTGTGAGTAGAGGCTGGGTTGGTGGCCCACCAGCTGTTCCACCTTGTTCCCTGGTGATTGCATTGGCATGCTGTTTTGCATGTCGTATCAGGTACGTGCAGTGTCTGCGCACCTGCTGGTAGGTGCAGTTATGGCCACCCACATTATTAACCCTCCTGTGAAGGTCCTGCCACAGGTCATCATGCTGCTGGGCATGCTGTGGCACATGGCTGAACAACACCTCGTAGTTCTCATGGAGGTACGGGATGAGGGCATCATCCTCTAGGTGGCTATATGCTGGCAGGCGTGAACGAGGCATTATACAGCTGCACATACATTTGTATTAAATCTAGTACATCTGAACAGTTATCTTTGCAAATCATCATGACACTGACATGACTGATATGTTTGTGTCACACACATGTAACACCCGTTATGCATTGGATAACATCACCATATATGTGTTTCACCTCATTGCATTGTTCATACTCCATGTGAATGCTGTCTTGATGTGGGCATGTCTGTTTGCCTGTACTGGTGTTCTCACCTATCAACACATGCCTGGATGTGTCCACAGTAATGCTGTTGACCTTGATGTTGTGTATATGTCACATATCAACACATACACTGCCTTAATGGACATGAGCAGTGACAATGCACACATACGCACGGAAACCTTTGCATGCATGTGTTTTGCCATATATATCTACATGGCACTGTACAGCAGTTCAACATCCTGCCACGTATCGCCACGTGTTGCACATGTGATAGACATGGGACAATGGTTAGCCGGATGTCATTTGCAGGGATGGTTATCAACTATAGCATGTACGGGCAAGGTTTTCTAGCTGTATCTGACAGCCATTTTGCCTCCGCAAGGTGCAACAGTGCCACATTATTGATCCAGACAGTTAATAATACATCTACCATGCAGTCATCGCACCATGTATGACAGAGATGACATGTGCAGCTTTGATGGACAGGGTTGCATGGTATGGCAGGAGTATGTAACATGTATGGCACAGGGATCTGTCCAGCATGTGGCGATCCTTGTAGTAGGACGGTGGCTGTCCATAATGTATGTCTTTCAGATCAGGATATGTACATGTAGCATGTCCAACATCACAGTGTAGCACATGTCTTTATGCAAGGTAGCCAGCATGCTGCATACTGGAGTTGAGCATTGTGAAGGCTGGTATCGCCCATCCGCACATGGCCAATACCCCTTAAAGGTGATATGTGATCTGATATTGGTCACCTGAGTGTTGAGTATGCCTGTCCAATGATCTCCATGCTCATGGATGGCACCCTGTCATGACATGGGTGCCTCGTATGACTACCTAATAGGCCTGGAGGCATCACCAACTCAGGGAGGTGAACTGCAAAGCACCATCCCTTACAAGGTGTCCATAATGTTGACCGCTGCCTAGGTGGTAGTTAATGGGTACAGAGTTATTCACCTAGCAGTGGCAATGCTATTATCAGCTGTCAGATTGTGCACATATGTCACACACCTCACCCCAAATCCCATTCTGTATGTTGTCCACTACACTGAGACAGCTATTGCTCCTAGGTCATGGCCATTCACATCCTTACATACACAGATGCCTCCCATTTGTCTGTGTGGTAAGGGCTACAATGCGGGGGGGGTACAAAACATTAACCCTGTTTTACTGTAGCTGCCACTGGTGTGATATGCACATGTCACTCAGACACCTTTTGTAGTGATGCTTCTGTCAACAGGTCACTGGTAGAACACTCCTGTGACATACGAAGGTACATCTAGTATACTCGGTGTAGCTGGAACACAGTATGAGTGATGATGTCCTATGACCTGTCACAGGTATGCTATGCAGTGTGAAATCATCTGTACTGTCATTTACTTCTGTACTGCTAACATCTACGTTGATAAAGGTTCATAGACTTGCAAACCATACTCAGCAGAGTAATAGTGCAGTGCCTCCAATTATGACTGTCGTCTCCACTTGTGGGTTGATATTATCCAACACCCTATCTGTATTGCATATTCATGCTCAGCACTTGTTCAGAACATGTAAGCACTTCATGAACTACTAATTACTATAGCACCCATTCCAACTCATTTCTTACAAGTACACTGTCTGTCCTTACATTTCCAGCTTGCTTACAGTACAACAGCTGTTGTACACACGTAACTCACATATCTTGTGAGACATGATTGAATATACAGGCATGTCCAAGTGTCACTTACCAGTGCTATTGCCTGTCTATATGATGAATAAGACAAACATGTGGCAATAGAGCAATTGTCTCATGTACACAGTCAATGCTTACCTCCCAACATACGACACTGCAGCCTGTGGGAGATGCACATATGTAGCCATGCTGGGGGTAATGCTCTCACCAACCCAGACTGAACCTGACATTCATGTGGGGATGTTAAACATTTGCAACACATCCCACTCATCACATAGTCTCACTGGATCTCCACCACCACAGGCCACACATAGTATGAGTACAACATTTGCAGAACCTCTCCATACTCTGTGTAGGCACCAGAGGCAGCCCCCATCACCAAACACAACAACAATTACTTATAGCCCACAGACTCATGTGTGCCCATCAACTACAGCCAATAGGGTGTTATAACATACCCAACACACCGGTCATAGGTAACTCTGTAGGCAGTCACACTGATATGCCAGGGATCACTGCAGTGGCTGTACTGTACAGAGGTGCAGGTAACACATGTCTCTGCTGTTCACAGACAGGACACTACCCTACAGAGGTGCCGCTGGTGTGAACACTGTAGTTGGGCTTACACATAGACTTGCCAGACAGCATAGTACCTCACTATGAACCTGTGAAGCTATTACATGTCCTTTGTGCATGGTTAATTGAGTAGCTCTTCCATTTCAATTAACTATCATGCTGTTACAGTGTCCCGTGACTACAAGCCATATGTATCCTGTTATTGTGTATTGTACATTGCCAATAGATGATACTTTTTGTTTGCATGATATAACAGTTATGCTGTGTAGAATATCTGACATATCTACCTTACAATACTTTACATTACACATATTTTACACATTATCCCATACTTGCACAGCAGGACCACCTTAGGCATGTTATTGTCATTATATGCCCATACACAAGCCTACTGTGACAGTATATCAACATATACTATCCCCTGCTATGGCACGTACTTGTTGGACATACCCTACCACTGATGGCAGGTGGCGTGGAATTGTACTGTTTAAAGCCCTCATGTAACGTCCCTTATGGTGTATGTGATGTTTACCTTGTGGCCCACAGCAGGACACACAATTTCTAAAAGCATTACTATGCTCAACAAGACATCACTACATAATCACTACATAATACCTTTTCCCACTTTATGCATTGTGTACACTTTTAATTAATACAAAACAGGCTCTACATACACTAACATACCGAGTGTTCTACATACCTTGTTAGCATTCCGAATCTTCGTAGATATCTCTCTTACACCTTTATTGTTTAAACGGTTCTATGGTATGAGCATACGGTTTGAATGTATGGCAAGTCATCCTTATATATGTTGATACCTGTAACATGGTGTTTCCTGCCACCTATTGGTGTTCCTGAGTAAATTATTACATGCACATCAGCTGTGCAGCTACTCCATTCGCCAATTATGCGGCAACAGTGGGGTATAATTGAATTCTCCACTTGGGCGTTGCCCTTTTGCCCTACCTTCGGGGAGACGGCCTGTATGTGTTTTGTTGTGAGGAATTGCAACTGCTATTTGTAGAGACACGGATGTTTTTAATTCATGTCCCCCATGGATTTTGTGTGATGGCTAGAGTATGTGGTTCTACATGTGAGTGTACCTATCATCTCAACCGTCTGATAAGGGAGTATTGCAAACAAAACCTGCAACACTGCCGTCTGTTCCATTATACAACAGCTATGATTTCACATGGTGCCTTTACAAATGTGTCTCTCACAAGGTATGTTAACACCTCTGCAGATGTAATTGAGTAAGTGGATGTTTGTGATGTTATTACAGTCTGTATTGCAATTGTTTTGGGTGTGGGGGAAATGTAGGTGGGTGTACATAGCATATACAGGTTTGTGGGGACTGCATTTCTACATATTCCATATACGTGTGTGGGCTCCTTCCCTAATTGAAGACCTATCAGTTAGTAGACTGAACTATATTTGTTACGGGCTTAGACATTGAGCCATTGTTAATTGGTTTCTATATAGTATGCAGGTGAAGTTACTTCCATACCTCCGGAAATTTAGCGATATGTAAAAGAATGTTACTAAATGACAGCTGTCTCGTGTATTTCTGTCACAGATATTTGCACTCATTGCAGTTGTGTTGGTGACTGAACCTCTTTGACATGGGTTGCCACCTTTTCAAATGGCCATAGTGGGACATTTGCTCGACACACATCGGTGTTTACAGGCCGACACATACCCACGGTCAGTGCACAGGATAGAACATACTTTTATCCTGAAGACATACTTATTCTTGTAGCACTTTAGCTACTTATCATGTTTCATGTAACATTTACGTTTTGTAGATACAGGCATAACTATTTAATACAACTATCACATAATATACGGGACATAAAATATTCAATTGTATTTATTACTGCTTGGTAGTAACTTGATTAAAGTGTAGCTTGGTAGTAACTTGATTAAAGTGTAGCTATCATTCTAAGTCTTTTGGCTTAAGCACTTGAGCTTCAGACCAGTTGTTTTACATTAGGAAGGTTTGTGGCCTGCACTCTGGTGGCAGGACAGGTAGCTTACATCCTTCTAAGTTGGGAACTGCTGATTGAGGGCTCAGTGTCTGTTATTCTAAAAGTATATTAGTTCTGGTTTAAGCACTTGGGCTTCAGGCCAGTTATTTTATATTAAGAAGGTTCGAGGTCTGCACTCTTGTGGGAGGAGAGGCTGGACTCTGCCCTTCTAAGCTGGGAATTTCTGGTTAAAGGCTTATAGTGCCTGCATATTTGAACTGTTTCTTACTGAAATTGGTACACCTTGTTTGCTGTAGCATAAACTAGATCCAGGCCTGCTGAATCTAGCTTTGTTTGTTTGCTTGTTGTTTGTTTGCTTGTTATTTCCCTGAAATGCTAATTCCACCTAAAACGTGGCTTTTCAGTGCTTCTATGGATCCCTAGTGATATCTGCATTGCTTACTGTACTTATTTCCTTGTTTCACTTGAAAGAAAGTTACTGTTATTCATTTTTGCATTTAAGTTACCTGCAACACATTGCATTTAAGTTACCTGGCACTTGCTCACTAAGTCAGCACTAAAAAATTAAAAGCACTACACCCTCACAAACTCCCCTTGAGTACCTTGTTCCCCATTGGCCCTTTTTTTTCAATTATAAAGGAATTCCCAATACTATTCTAGCATGTCCAAAGGTCAGTTGTCAATCTCCTCTCCAGTCCAGCTGGTGAATCTGGGAATCTTGAGGCAATGTTACAACTGCCTCATGTACACAGACAACCCTCTCCTCCTCCCAACAAATTCCAACACATGTGAGAGATGCAACCATATAGCCAAACTGGAGGCTAAGCTCTCTCAACTCAGTACTGGCATAACCAGTCAGGAGGAGAAGGAAACCACACTCACTACAATTACAATCTCACATAGACCTACGACGACAGCAAACCAAACACATAAACTCACAAAAACATACTCGGAGGCTCTAAGTAAAAATCTGCCTAAGCAGCAGAGACCTCCAAAGCAGACACCCAAGCAACCGCTACCCCAAAACAAAACACATGCAACACATAGATCACAAAGCCAGTGTGCCAAACAGTCACAGCCCTTAAGGCTAAACAACACACCTGATACACTTGTAATAGGTGACTCTATCGTCAGGCACACTGACATCCCGCTCACCAGACTGAACAAGGAGAAGGTCACGGTGAGCTGCCTGTCAGACGCTAGGATCTACCACATAACACATGCACTCAGGTCACTCCAAGGCAAGTACAAATATGACTCAGTCATTGTCCATGCTGGTGTGACTTACCTGAGACGTACCTCCCTGGACTACATGCAAAGAGACATAGAGGAGCTCTCTGAGCATGTAGCCCAGACCGGTATGACCCTGACCTTGAGTAACATCTTACCCTCACCAAGAATGATGCCACAGTATGAAGACAAGATTATTAATTTCAACAATTGGCTTAAGTATTGGTGTCATTCAAAGGATCAATGCCTGTCAGCCTGGGATGACATGCTCGACAAGCCACGATGCTTCGCTAGGGACGGCTTGCACTTGTCACCCCTGGGCTTTCGGATATTGGCAAAGGCTCTTGCTACCCCCATAGGGCCTTTTTTAGGCAAGGGTCAAAAGACAAACCCACCTCCATATGTATTACGAGGGATAAGAAACTAAGAGTTATGCTACTCTACGCCAGAAGTCTAAACCTCAAGATGCACGCTCTCGAAACTCTCCTTAGCATGGAGAACATTGATATCTGTGCAGTAACAGAAACCTGGTTCAAGGCTCCTGAGAGCACCCCAGCACTACCAGGTTATACCTCATAGCATGCTTTTTGGCCCCAAAACTTGGACTGAACCACAAAAGGAGGGGGAGTATCAATATTCGTCAAAGATACCCACACCTCCAGGTTGGTGGCACAGCACAAAGCATCAGAGACTATCCATGTGCAACTAACAATGGGTAAAACTGCCTTCCAGTTTATAGCCTGCTACAGACCACCCTCCCAAACCCAGGAACCCCACTCGGCCTTCCTGAGTACACCGGAAAATATGAAGGTTTCTCCAAACACCATTATATTGGGCAACTTCAACTACCCAAACATAGACTGGGAACACTAATCTAGCTCCAACACCCTAGCCCAAAGGTTCCTAGAATTTATAAACTCAAATGCTATGGAACAACTTGTTACCACTCCCACAAGAGGGGAAAACATACTGGACCTGATCATCACCAACATGGGGACTCTATGCTCCAGACCAGAAGTGTATCCCTCACTGGTAAGATCAGACCATAAACTAATCTCACTGGATATTCACATCCCGACCCCACCCCCTGCCCAAAAAAACACAGTGAAAAACTTCTCTAAAGCAAATTTCACACTCCTCAAAACCGAGGTGGAATCCTACAAAGCCCCCGGGCTTGTGGAAAATACGGCCCAGACTGCAGAATCCTTTATAAACGCATACTATGAACACCTTCAGGAATGCATGGATCATGCAATCCCAAATAAAACCAAGACGCAATCCTCCAAAGGCAGGCGTCCTGTCTGGTGGACCCCAGCCATAAACAAACTATACAATAGAAGGAGGAAGCTACTACATGATAGAGCAAAATCCCAAAAAGGGAAGGCATCTCTGATCAGTATTAGCAAAAAACTACGGGCACTCATAAAATCGTCTAAGGCCAGCTTCGAGAGAAAAATTGCACAGGACACTAAGAATAATCACAAGGCTTTCTTTAGCTATATTAGGAACCTGGGTGGGAATTCCCAGATATGCTCAGAATTAGTCCAAAATGACAAAAAATACACCGAACCCACAGACATTGCCAACATTCTAGCTGACAGGTTCAGCGCAACTCCCCCCTCCCCACCAAATGGGCAAATATCTATTCCAGCAGAGTGCTGCCCCGCTGACATCTCAGATGCTCAGGTAAGAGCCGTCGTCTCCAAAGCAAAAAAACACAGCATCAATGGGACCAGATGGTGTACCAGGCTGCATCCTACATGAACTCCAAGAAGAGCTAAACCCAAACATAAAACTACTGTTTAATCTCAGCCTTACTACAGGATATGTACCCAAAGAGTGGCGTACAGCAATAGTGGTCCCTCTCCACAAAGATGGTGCCTCAATGGATCCTGGAAACTATCGCCCCATAAGCCAGACTAGTTTTGTCTGCAAAGCTATGGAAAGAATCATCATGGACCTCATAAATAAAGATATTGGGGACCTACAGACACTGGATCCTACACAGTTTGGCTTTGTTAAGGGCAGATCCTGCCTCTTAAACCTGGTCAATTTCTTTGAAACAGTCACCAAGGCCATTGACGAGGGGAAGGTGGTCCACACAGCCTACCTGGACCTCACAAAAGCCTTCGATACAATACCCTACTCTGGCATTATAGATAAGCTCAGCAGCTTAAATATAAACCCCTATGTCACTAGATGGGTTGCAAACTGGCTCAAGGATAGAACCCACATGGTTAGAATTGCTGGAGCCATGTCAGACTCCAAACCAGTTAAAAGTGGTGTCCCACAAGGCTCAGTCCTGGGACCTCTCTTGTTTGGTATATATTTCTCGGAGGTACAGGCAAACATGGAAGGACTGCGGCTGACCAAGTTCGCAGATGACTGCAAACTGGGCACCATAATCGACTCTCCAGCCGACACAAGCATCCTCCAAAAGGGCCTCATAGAAACAGACAACTGGTGTCAGAGCCATGGCCTCAAGCTAAATGCCAAAAAGTGTATATTCATCCCCTTTGGCAAAAACAAAGTGCCCACAAATTACCACATAGGTGGTAATCCATTAAATTCAGAAGAAGTAATTAGGGACCTGGGGACCCAAGTTGATAGCAATCTCTCATTTGACAACCACGTGGCTACAGTGGTTAGAAAAACATTTTATATAGCCCACCTAATCATGAAGGGATTCACATCTAGATCAGGGGAGGTCATCGTGCCTCTTTACTCATCCCTCATCAGACCCATAATTGAGTACAATGCCCCTTTTGGGATGTACCTTACCAGACACCTGCAGCAACTGGAAAGACCCCAAAAGTACGTCACCAAGAGAATCAAAGGGCTCAAACAGATGCCATATGCTGCCTGGTTAAAGAAACTCCAGCTCTACTCAGTGGCATACCGCCTGCTCAGAGGTGATCTGTGCCTGATGTATAAAGCCATGTCCAACCTGGAATTAATAGACATGCTGCACCTCAGAAAATCCAAATCCCATCGAGCTACGCACTTGAGAGACTTGAACCTCAGCACTGAAATAAATAGGACATGCTGGAGGGACAGATTCATAACCCAGAGGCTCCCTTCACTCTGGAATAAAATCCCAGTCCAGGTTAGGCAGAGTCCCTCATTGACTCTCTTCAAGAGGAATCTTGATGAGTGGATGGGAAATCATAGGTTTACCCCAGGTATCACTTCTGTGTCACTGTTAGACAGAGGCACAGTATACTAACCTCGAAAAAGGGCATAGCAAAATTAATTTAAAATGGGTGGCGAAAGCCAAACACACTCTGGCTAGGCTTATAAATGCCCTAGGGCAGATAGCCTAGTATGAACCTATGAACCTATAATTATGTCCTACAATCTCGGACATTTGCCCTTTTTAATATTTTTTATCAGGGCACAACTGCCCAGGGAGGGGCTGTACCTCTTAAAGTGGGACAGGTGGTAACCATATGCCTATGGCCAGCTATAACCAGACCTACCATACTGATCTACCTCCGAGTTAGCACTAACAGACACATGATGCAAACACACACACACACATATTGCAGTCCCATGGAAACACACACGGCACCCTCAACACAGACATACACAGACTACAGCAATCACAAACACAGTTGAACACTGTACCTATGTGGACCGCAACACCTGCAGTGATAACTAAATGCCCCTTAATATCGTGATAATATTATACGCAGTTCCAGTGTTCCAGTACAATGTTCTTTCGGTCTTTAAGCCTCGTGATTACGCGTGTCGGTATGTGACACATTCCATAGTTGGCAGTATCCTATTTATTTCTACCTCCATGTTTGTGTACATGTCATTGACCTATCTATATATTTGCAGATATAGATGAATCTGTATATATCAACATATATCTCTCTATCACCCTATCTCTATTATATATATATATATATATATATATATAAATATATATATATATATATATATATATATATATATATATATATATATATATATATATATATATATATATATATATATATATATATATATATATATATATATATATATATATATATATATATATATATATATATATACATATATAAGAGAGTGTGAGAGGGAGAATACACCTTTCACTGTGTACCAGTCATTGTATACTGTTTCCTGGACTCCGCACGTTTGTGTTTGGACCTGTCACATTACACACCTGCCATTGATACATCTTGGGTAGCTTAGTGTTAGGAGATTGTGTACATGATTGTGTGTTCTACTCCTGGCAGTGGTCGTTTTACCCTTCAGAGCAGGCACTATTAGTACAGGGGTGCATAATGCTAGTTTCACCTGTTCTGGACATCATTGACCATGATCTGCGCGATATTCAAAGAAGCTTAGCCCTGTTTCTCGCATATCCGTATAGTCATGTTTAAACGATTCTTACCAGCACTTGGCAACACATATTCCCTCTAACATGTGCTAAACCTGATCTGATGACCTGTATCCAACATCCATTATTCGTGCCTTTGGGATTATGTAACGTCACTTGCAGGACATGGAACCGGGAACATGCACGACAGTCACTGCATTTACCACTTGGGCATCTGGGATTTGTACACGTGTTATGGCATTTTGTATGTGGACTGTACTACGGCTGTTACTTCATACTGCAATCAAATGGGTAACTGTTAGTTTACATATGGATGAAATCTATTAATGGTATGTCCAAGTGATGTTTAATGGATGTGCTCCAGCATTGGGAGTGTATGTCACAGTGAGCCACACACTATAATGTGCTACACCTTCACACAACCATAGGTGGAGCATGCTGGGTTGACAGATACCTGTCATGGGCACACCCCATGCTTTGCCACTACATCCATGATTACATTATATGGAGCCCCTCATTAATACACCAGGGAATCCATCCAGAGTGTGTGGGGAACAGTGATTACACACATGGATCCCGCAATTGGCTCTGTTCCACTGATGGACAATTGGTTAATCGATGTGGTAGTGACAGCAGACACTGTTTGCCTCGATTGATGAATGGCCTCTGACAATCGGGCGTGTACCTGCCGATGTACCTACGAACCTATACATACAGTACCAACATATGCTGATAGGTGTGTGTACTGTTCAGGTGTTGACATTCCTTGTTCCAGTAGCTGTTGCGTGTGCAATGGTTGAGGGCTGCCTATGTAGGATTCACACATTAGGCCACCTATACATTACAATTTACAGATGGTTGTGTGTGTGTGTGTGTGCCATCCATTTTACTGTGTGTGCAGGTGGAGAGGTGTGTCACTCCATAGGGGCCTACACTGTCAGAGTATGTGCTATATGTTCCCTCTTTGCCAAGGCGTAAGCATATTGGGCATGCCTCTGTCTGCCTACTGGGGCTGGCACATGGTGTTCGTGGTCTGAATCCCTCTGTGCCTGTGATGGCCTTGGCAATTGCAGTGGGCTGTGAGGGCCTTCACCATTATGTCCCTGCTGCAGCTGTTTCCGCATAATCATATTATGTAGCATGGCACATACTATGAAGATGTGGGCACACGTGCCTGGAGAGTACTGCAAGGCTCCACCAGATATGTCCAAGCAATGGAACCGTGATTTCAGCATCAGGAACACACGCTCTATGATGATTCTGGTTTGTGCGTGTGCCTCATTATGGCATTCTTGCATGGGAGTGTGTGCATTTCTGATGGGAGTCATCATCCACGGCAACAGTGCATAGCCAGCATCCCACACAAAGTGGCCATGTGGGATGTCCCCCCTGACAAATACCTGATACAGCTGTGAGGCATGCCAGATGTGGGAGTCATGGTAGCTTCCAGGGCTGCCAGCACACACATCCATGATAATGCCCTGGGCATTGCACATGACCTGGCAGTTGATGGAGTGGTATCCCTTGCGGTTTATGTAGCACCTACCATGCTCACCGGGTGGTGACTTGATATGTATGTGCGTGCAGTCTATCGCACCCAGTACCTCCGGGTAGTGTGCCACATGGTGGAAGAGATGCATATTGCTGCCCAACTCCTTCTGAGTTCGGGGGTAGTATATATGCTCATTGGCATGTAGTAACATGACATCCAGGAACTGGTGTAGTACCCTGGATGCTGATGCCTGTGAGATTCCCATTATATCTCCAGTTGGCCTTTGAAAGTATTCCCAAGCTTACACATACCTTCGTGTCCACTGGGATGGGTTCCTCCCTGTTGTTTCTGGATTTCAGGAGTGGCCGGCACAGCTCAACTATTTGCTGTAAGATGTCCCTGTCCACCCTGTAATGTTCTACTATCTCCAGATCATGTAGCTCCTGGTAGGTTACCCTTGGCCTGAACACTCTTCTCCTCCTCCAGGGCCTGCGGTGGTTGTCAGCATCATCCTCCACAACACCTTCAGTCTCTAACACATGGTGATGAATCACAGCTATGGCAGCTCACAACAGGTACATTGTAAAAGTTCCCCATCTGTTTACACCGATAGTGCAGTGTTTGGGAATACACAGGTGTGTGTGAGGTGCTTTCACACTTTATACTATTGTGCTGTGAACACTGATGATGTCATAGGGTGTGTATGTATGATCGTAGCTACAGGGTATCTTATGTGTTTTACAACAGGTACTACTATTGTGGTGCCGCTGGTGTTGAATTACATTTGGCTGCCATGGATTACCTCTTGCCCTTCCCTTTACATTTCTTAACATTTCACCTCCCATTTTCTGGCATGCATCCAGCAGCCTGCTTTCATTTGTACTTTCCTAAACCTGGCTTATCTTGCGTAATGTGTTCTATGGCCGGTCTACTGCAGGTTTGCTTTGCTCTGGTATGACAGTTATCTTTTCTTTGTAATCCAACACCTCCCCTATCCTGTTTTGCAGGTTTCTGCGAGCAGACTTGTCAGCTGCCATTGATTGTCCACTGTGAGTTAATAGGTGTTAATTGCTCAGTTGTACTCCAATTACCCTACTGCGGCATTTCCTTATTTTCTTCCCCTAACCTTCCTGTTTGAGCTATGGTGCGTGCCGTGTGTGTCCGGTTACTGGGTTTCAGGCATGTTTTCATCCCCGTACACATGCGCTTTCGGGCACCATATGTGCTTTCAGATAAACTATGCTATACCTACATCCCCACCCCTGTCCTGTGGCTTTGCTTAGCAATGGCCAGGCTGGATGTGCATTGCTCCAATGTGCTTACAGCTATGGTGGCACACCCCACTGCTGATGTCATGTATACCTCTAAACCACTCCTCGGTGTTATAGCGCTACACCATATGGTACATCCTTAGTCTGGTGGGATGTTTGCGATTCATTATTACATGCCTCATTTGCATGGCATTGACTACTAATTCCTAGTTACCATGCCGAACACTGTCACAGACCCTTAGCAACCCTTGCAGCTTGGTTGTGTTGTACCATGCATACCATTGAGTATTATGGTGAAATCATGATTTGTATTACATTGCGATTTTATGACATTTGTATATATTTTCTTTGTGTTCCCATTTGCGCACACATGCCCTGTGGTTGTACTTTATGTTACTGTGGACATGACATTAAATGTTGTTTTTTAGGTGTTGTGCATCTTTTCTTATGCCATTGGCTGTATAGTTAGCCATTGGCATATGTTAACTTTGTAATACATGAGGCTGGTCCACTTTCATAGCTCCGTTGTTCTGTTTGAAAAATTGTAAACCATTTTTTTTTTGGTTTACATTTCTGTGGGCTTACACTACACCTGCACCACTTCATGAATCACTATGTACCTTCATTTGCATGGTGCGGCACTGCGCATGGGGTGATTAGCATACCTAAGCCAAGGGCTGCACAGATCTGGCATACGCTGGTAGTGCACGTGGAATTGTATCATACCTGAATTGCTCAGTGGCCATATTTGGCGTTATACCACCTACACTACGCCTGCGCCTGGCGCAAGCTTCATGAATCCCGGAGCAAGTCTTTATAATCCTCTTTTAAATAACAATTTAAGCATATTTTCTAAATCTTGTGAATTTGAGTTTAAGAAATTTAATGAATGAATAACCTAAACGCAAAATGTTCAACTTAGATTTTAATGAACAGGCGGTCCTTAAGCAGTATGCCAGAATAAGGATTTAAGGTATATGAAAGCTGACAAAGGGTGTGGTATTGTTATAGCCTAATAGGATAATTATGTCAAAGAGATGGATTTTTTGTTATCAAACAGAAATCACTATTGGATTGTCAGCAAAGATTTTGTTAAAAAATGTTATAATGCAATAGATCAGGAGTTGTTTGGGTTGTTTAATAAGTGGTACATTAAATTAAGCACATATTGATTTTTAATGGTTGATCAAGAAGAATGTGGGAAGATTTTTGGGATGCCAAAAATCCATAAGAATAAAGGCAGACCCCCATAAAGACCAAATGTTTCTTCCCCAAGAAACAAAACAGTATATATTTTGGGATTTTTGGATCACTTACTTAACCATATAATACAAGCCAGTAAATATTTTTTTTAGAATTCATGGTCCTTTTTGAACAGTCTAAGGGAATATACATTTACAGCTGGGGAGACCACACTTGCCACAATCAATGTGAATTTGTTTTATACGACCATTAACCAAAAAGAAAGGTTACAGTTTGTGAGAAAGCATCTTGAAAATTATGGTCAAATGGAACAGGTTAATATTAATGTTATAATAGTGTAGATGGATATGGTACTTAAAAATAATTTATTTTTATTTAACCATCACATTTACCAACAATTAACTGGAGTGGCCATGGGGGCCAAAGTTGACCCAGCTTTCGCTAATCTTGTTATGTGTTGGTGGGAAGAAAGCTTGCTTAAGAATGTTCCTTTGTTCCAATATGTGAAATACTACAGGAGATACATTGATGATTTGATTTTTATTTGGAGAAATGACTAACAATTATTTTATGAATTTGTTGATCAACTCAATAACAGTGTCCCTTTGTTAAAATGTACTATTAGTGGAATTGGTTCTACTATTAATTATTTAGATGTTAAGAGTTACTATGGATTCCAAACATTCTATGTTTGACAGTGGTTTACATAGGAAGGAGACTTTTACAAATAATTATCTCCACCATAGTAGTCACCATCCAAAAAAGATGAAACTGATCATTTTCTGTGGACAACTTATGAGGTTAGGTTACTTGATTAGTAATGAAAATGAATAATATAAAGAAGTTGACATTTTAATCAGTTTCTTTTTAGAAAGAGGCTACCCTACTGAAGAGCTTCACAAAATTAAAAATGAAGTCCTTATTAAAAGGGGAACTTCATTTCCCTCAATTTTGTCTAAGGGAATTTTGATAAAGCATTCAAATTGTGTTAAAGTGAATGATGAAATGAGGTGTGCTTTACACGTTCTGCTTATAATAGACAGTTCAGAAATTAATGACATTGTTAAAAATAATTGGAAGATTGTTCTAGAGATTCCAGATCTTACTGATGTTACAGGTGAACACCCTCAGTTTTTATTGCAAAAAGTTGTAAGTCTTAAATTATTACAAGCACACGATTTGATTAGTGAGTTCAGACTTGATAGTAGTACAGCTGGTACTTTTTCATGTAACAACTGTAAGCAATGTCAGTTTATAAGCAATGTATGTTCCATCATTTTTTAACATATTAGTTTTTTTTTTTTGAGGCCAAAAAGATATTTAATTGCAACAGTAGTGGCATTGTTTATGTGGCTAGATGTGACACATGGTCCCATTTCTATCTAGGCAAATGTGTTAGGGAGTTGTGGTATAGAAAAAGGGAATATGTTAAAGCCATCAAGACTAAAGATTTTTCCAATGCGCAGTGTATATTATTCAGGATTTAAAAAGTTTCATTTCACTGTGCTTGAATAAATGATGATGGAGAAGTTTGTATTTAGTTGTAATAATGTGCAAGAAGTAAAAGAATATAAATGGCAAGTGTTTTTGATGGCTGAACAAGCACCAGGACTAAATGGAAATTTAAATCTGAAATGTTTGTTGAAACTTAAAGTTACATTATTGTCTTAAATATGATAAAATATTATTGGTAAACATGTTTATTATAATTTTTTTTGTTAAATTGCTTTTGTTTGACACATTTGTATTGTTATCTTTGCAAGTTCAAAGTTTTTCATTTTGGGAGATATGGTATGTGACTTTAAGGACTTTTAACAGGCTTAGCATGTTTCTTTAAAAGGAAATGATGTTTACAAAAGAAAGTGATGTTTTAAAAGGAAGTGATATTACAAAAGGTATAGGAGGAAGTGATCTTACAAAGTTAGAGGAGGAAGTGATATAACATTTTGGAGGGTTATTTAAATGTGAAGGTTTTCATGTTTGTTTTTTTTTCCTGAAAATGTTCCACTTTATTAAAAAGGAACGAAAATGCTAATACAATTATATGTTCTTTACCAAGGATTTGAGCCATTGTGCAAAGTTTTTTGTACTAAGTTTAGTGCTCTTTGCCTAGGGATTTTAAGTGATACATAAATATATATTTATTTGGATTCACTTTACATGCTTGACATTTTAAAACATCGGAATTCATATGGCCGAGATCATATAATCAATGTTTTAAAACATCAAACGTGTTAATCGTAGATCTCCAGACAGCGCGGAATGGGAATTTTCCCTTTTTCTTGCTGTAGTGCAATTTCAGAATTGGTATATTTAAATAGCAGGGGGTGTGTCCTAGAAATTTTTTTTGTGTTGTTTTTGCTTTACAGGTTCGATGTTTTAAAACATCGATTACATGGTCTCAGCCATATGAATTTTGATATTTTAAAATGTTGAGCATGTAAAGTGAATCCAGATATATATATATATATATATATATATATATATATATATATATATATATATATATATGTACACATTGTGAAATATAACACATATCATTATATCTTGGGTATCAGCACATCATTGACCCCCCCCCCCTTTCAAATGATCTGTTGATTAATTTGCCCTAATTGGTCACTGAAAATGTAATGATTATCAGCATATGATGTTCAGTATTGTTCATTGTTATACTTTCCAGAGAAAAGAGTTACAAAGAAGAATAGTTCACCACCTCATAGGCAGCACTCTGCTGGGCACACTGAACTTATGCTCCAGTAGTGGATTACTGTGCCCCCATGAGGACTCCAACAGAAAAACCGAAAGATTTAAAAATATTTTTTGTTTATTTTTTTTCCCCCATGATCATAGCAATAGGGCATGGTTAGCCAGCCCATGTCTTGTTGCAATGCAGTCTGAGCCCCTGCAATCAGTTGCCCTTAACAATAGCTGACATTCCCTAGTCACGTATTGATATTGACAGGAAACTTTTCAGTCTAAGCACCTGCAGGTGTTTGCTAAGCTTGTCACAGTGATTTTCAATAATCTCTAGTCAAGTATTTGAACTACAGACTATGAGGAAATTTAGAGTAGTGGACCCTTTTTTTCTTTACAGGTACATTTATATGCTAGTTTAGTAGTTCCCTTCCCCGCAATGGGCAGTAGCAACCCCCCACCCACAGCTGAGCAAACCATGCCTAAAATGCACAATAATTGCCTGTGATACATGCCTCAGATCTACTGTAAAGGTAGCTGGTGGTAACTACCACATCTTTTGTTTTGACAATAACCCCTCCAGCACACCAGTTCAGCAGCTTCCCCTAATACAGCTATGTACTGTACACACAAGTAATGGCCCTCTTTCTACTTTATTGCTCATAATTACTGTTGAACCACAGTTATTAACAGCAATTCAAGTTATTCTAGCAACTTATACACCTAAATGTTGCCTGCCATGAAAAAAGATGGCTACCATAATTTTATTCTGAAGAAAAGGTACTGATAATTTAATTTCCTTATTACAGTGATGCACTGATACAAAATGTTACATTGTAAAAAGTTAAAATATTTCCTACTGAAATGACTCTTGTAGTCTGAATTGCTAAGTGACCTTAATTTCTAACATCTACAGTGTACAAAGTGCATCACAACAGTGAATGCAACTGGAAGGGTAGGTTTTACCATTTGCATCTGTTTAAGCAGGACAGTCTCCATCTGGATAGTCAAACAAATTGAAAAATGGTAAATGTCTTGAGCTATTACACAAGGGTCCTCCTTTGATTGCATACATTTTTATTTTGTATGTGAACTCTTAATATTATGAAACAACAGAATCAACTCAAATTGTACAAGCATGAGCATTTTATTTTGACCTCTTCATCCCTAGAAAGTCCCACTTTGGGCACTAGAAAGGTGGTAACTAGGGTCCCTCACAGGATAATGTACAGCTACTGAGTTTTCAATCTACACAGCATATTGTCTCCTTATCTGGCCCTACTCTTAGCCTCCTCATATTTTTTTGTGTTTTTTTTTCTGGCAAATCATTGAGGTCTGACATCACCAAATGATGACAGACATTTGAGTTCCAGACTTCATATGCTTCAGTAAATGCATGCAGATGCAATAACTATTATACCAACACAATACCTATTATACTACAAACATTATAAGTTTATAAGAATAATATTTAACATCTATCCCTAATTTTGGGCTTTTCCCCCCAAATTACTTTTTCTTTTGCCCGTAATTTTTTTCCTAAGAGGGTGATGGGTCTGATAGAAGTTTTAAGAATGATGTACCTAAGGACAGAGTACATCTAAATCAAATTTGAGTAAAGCACACCATTTTACCCACTGCCATATAATATAACTAAGCTTCCCATTCCAATGACTCATGTAACCCCCCCCCCACAAAAAAAAAAAAAAAAACTGTCTTTCCTGCCTTTCTATTGAAAGTGCTCATTCATGCATCCCTCGCTAATTTGGATAGTACAAAATGATAATTATACAATGAACCCCCATTAATATTCAAAAAACGTGCACGCTGATTAGTCAGCGTGCACGTTATAAATCAGAGTTATAGTAATGGAAAAAGGTCTGGTCGCCCGGACTTTTTCCATTACTATAACTCTTTTTTTTTTTTTTTACAGCAATGGAGAACACAAGGTCTCCGTTGCTTCACACTGTCTCGCTATGTTAAATGAGTTTAATATAGCGAGACAGCATTAAAAAAAGCAACGGACATTCTCTGTTGCTTTTTTTAATGCTGTCTCACTATGTTAAACTCATTTAACATAGCGAGACAGTTTGTAAAAAGCAACGGAGATCTTGCTTTCTTCGTTGCTTTTTACAAACTGTTTCGCTATGTTAAAAGGGTTTAACATAGCGAGACAGCTTTAAAAAAAGCAACAGCTCCGTTGTTTTTTTTTAAAGCTGTCTAACTATGTTAAACCCATTTAACATAGCGAAACAGTTTCTTTTTACAAACTGTTTATCTATGTTAAATAGGTTTAACATAGCTAGACAGCTTTAAAAAAAGCAACGGCTCCATTGCTTTTTTTAAAGCTGTCTTGCTATGTTAAACCCATTTAACATAGCGAAACAGTTTGTAAAAAGCAACAGAAATCTTGCTTTCGCCATTGCTTTTGCCCACAGCTCTGATGTACTGTGTAGGCATACGCATGCGCAGTACATCAGAACTGCTGCAGAATACCAGACAGCTGCGGAAGGGCAGCAAGGAGGCATTATACAATGCCATTATTTAAGAAAATTAATTATTTTTTTTCTTAAATAATGTCATTGTATAATAACAATAACCCACACCTGGGTGTGGGTAATGCTGGATTTACCCATGGTTGGTTTGTTTGGTCACACGGGCTTCGCCCTCATGACCAAACCATGCCAACCATGGGTAAATCCAGCATTATCCCCACCCAGACATGAGTTATTGCTATATTAATTGCCATCTATTCTAAAAAGCAATTTACTTATGTTTCTTAAAATGATGCAGGCATTAGTTGTGTGCTTACACATCCATTCCTATGTGGCACATTGATTTTGCACAGAATATTGCTCACTGAATAGTTTCTGTTTGTTTCAGTTTATATTTTACATGGACAAACCGACTAGTCCACTAGTATTTTTTGTCAGGAATGAAGCAAATGTTAATTATTAACTAAATAAAATTTGTCCAAAGACATTACTCTGTCTGTAAAGCATTTCAGGGTATTGACAACACTGTCTGCCAATGACACAATGCACATTTGGCTGTCAGTCATATAGGGAATGCACCGCCCTGTGCAAACATCATTAATAGTAAGATTGCCTGTTTTTGACTGCCAGCATCAGACTGCCTTTTTCATTTCTTTGCTTCATTTTCCTTTTATTAGTGGCTATCCCTCATACAGCATTTAGTAAAACAGTAATGTCAGACTTATAAAATAGCTGATTTAGTTGTTTAAGTTTTTGAAATATTGCTCTAATTTCCTTAACTTTTTAAAACAGTAGCAAGTTGAATGTGCATTTTCTGAGTAATAAAAAATATGAAACTCTGATATCTGGCATTATTGACTTGTCTGTAGTCCTCAGTAGTTTTCCAGAAACTCACGGATGAGGTAAAAACAAGAGGCAAGACTTGGAATACAGACATGAAGCCATTTAGAAACTGTTAGGCATTGCTGTTACTTTTATTAATATGTAGGTGCAACAGGCTTTAATACAAGGCACTGCTGCTGCTGTCAGACCTCAGCCAAGAAGGCAGTGAATGTTTATATCACATTTGATCTACCATAGTCTTCATGATATAAAAATAACAGACTGCTACAGGGTGAACAGGGGCTGCCATAGAGTTCATAATCAACATACGCCACCCTCACTTAAGGCCCTGTCAGATTTGTGGAGAACCAATCCCAGTGGAAACTAAGGTATGTGTAGCATTATGTATGTGAGCTACCGGCACATTTCAGAGAACCACAGGGGATGTAGTGGGAGTATCACAGGCCTCAGCCTCAGGAATACTACACCACTTTTTTAATGCAATGTTGCAACACGTGTGGAAACCTATCTGGTTTCCACATACCCCAGAGGTGAGAACTACTACTATGCAAATTTTATATGCCATAACACATTTCCCAAAGGTCATAGACTGCACACACATTCAAATAAAAGCCCCACCTGGTGAATGGCAAAGGAGGTACATAAACAGAAACAGATATCATTATGTCAACTATCAGGAGATCTGTAATGTACAAGGGATCATCTATAATGCGCATGCAGGTAGCGCTTACAGTTTCTACATCTCTCACACACCACATACCTGTGATCTGTACCTAAAGTTTTCTACGGACAGCTTCCTACAAGGACACCTTGAGGGGATGCAGATTTTGCAGTGTACCCATGGCTCACAGCACCATGAGAAACACACACAAACCCACTGCCCAAAGTTACAAAAAAGCACACGCTCACACTAGAAACATTATAGAGTGTATTTTTGCCTTGCTGAGATCACATTTCTGGTGCCATGCAGTATTAATCAGTCACCTCTGAGAAAATGCAGAAAATTCATGCCCTATTGCAAAATATTATTGTAAGAAAAATAGTTGCGGCAGGGAGATTAAGGCCAAGGACCACAATTCCCAACATCACAGGCAGAGCTAGCAAGTCAGCAGATACAGCTGAGAAGTCAGATGAACAATCATTAGCTGGGAATGATCATAGCAGACAGAGACATGCACAATATGCTATAGCCCTGGCAAAGGAACAGAGAATAGCACATACATTCACTTCCTAAGTAAAAAGATAAAAGGGAAGTTAAGCACATACAAACAGTAACAGTGTTGCATGCAAAATAATCATCCTTTACTTACCCATGCACTAGCTGTATGTTCTGTGAACATCAAACAGAGGTAACTCCAGGGCAGAAAACATTATCAGCAGCAAAAACCAAGGTAAATGATGAACCTGAAATGAATAGAAAGTTATTACCCTCTTATGTAAATACCATACTTCATTATGATAAAAAATGCTCAACTATACAGGAATATCAGCAGTAACATATAAGTGGTATATGTAACATTAAAAGTAAAAGCTATGAATCTACTAAAATGTATATAATGGTGTTTCCCTGCATATGTACACAGCCTATGTGTCAAGCCAAAGCAGGCCCATGTCAAACAAACCCACAGGGGTTTGGGCAATTTTACCATCAACAGTATAGGTACATTATCAGGCATGCTCATACATACCTAATAAACAGAAAATAAAACACAACTAGCTCAGACATAAAATAGAATATGCTATTCAACTGAGGAAACCAACTAGATATTGCCCAAACACATATTCTTAGAATGCTGACTACAGTCCATGAGACATTAAAGTCACCCAGGTTATACACCCCAGCAGTAACTATGGCAATGATCTGCATAAGGGGCTGAGCAGGCACTAAATTATTAATAGTACTGTAATATTACTAACCCTACTACAACTACAGTTAGGAGCACGGCAAATAAAATAACAATGTAAAACTTAAGCTGAATAAAATAAAACTGTCATTTACCACATAGTCTGTGATGAAACTGGGCATATGAGTAAACAAGTATTACTTTTATACTCTGTGCATCAGTCATAGGCTACCCAAAGTCACAAAGAAATGTGCAAACCACAGGGCACATTTATCATCCCTTGCACTGGGTAGGGGTTTACAGGAGAATAAGCCTGCCACAAAAGAAGTGTGTGTGTGTGTGTGTGTGTGTGTGTGTGTGTGTGTGTGTGTGTGTGTGTGTGTGTGTGTGTAAGAGAAAGACAGAAATCAGATTAACAGCAAGTATACACCATCATGGCCAGTAGCAACAGACATAAAGAATGGAATATTATATATTTTTAAGTGTATATGAGGTGGCATGGGGAACATGAAGATAACTTTGTTTTCATCTGCAGGAACACAGCCACTGCACAGCACTCTGCATTCACACCCAGCTCAGGTGTGAGTCACGCATGGTAGAGAATTAATTTCTCCACTGCCTACTGTCTCTAACCATGTGAACAATCTCTATAAAGAGTTGCACTGCTATTTCCCAGACCCTGGCTGAAAATCTGGCTGCTACCTAAAAGTGAATAATATCTGCTGAACAAGTTCTTATAACAATTCATGGTGCAATCATGTGGTCTGCTGTGTATGGTTGTGTTTACTTGAAAAACTCGCAGAACAGTGGAAGTAATACCATTATGGGAGTGGGATCTTGCATGGCCATGTCAGCTAACATCTGAAGATATAGTGGCTTTTTGGCCATGTGGATTTTTTCCCTTCTCAGAAGACATTCCATAACAGACACTGCAATATACAGTGTGTCATTCATCCATTCCAAGGATTCACACACACTTGGTGCATGCAGTCTTGCAAGTCAAGATGCATAACATGCAGTACTTTATATCTTCCAAGATTACACTAAGGTATATCTAAAGATCAAAATATAAATGAAAAAAAAGTGCTATGCCCATACCATGTACAGGTGTTTGTGAAAACTCAATGCCAGATGTGCCTAGACAACAAAATGGAGATTGATTTAGATATGATAAACATTAAACAGAAAATAACCACTTAAAACTATTATCTCTCTAATCGTTTTTTCTAAAAAGATGTAGATATAGATATAAATATATATATATATATATATATATATATATATATATATATATATATATATATATAGATAGATAGGAATCACATACCTGGACAATCAGCATTAGACACTAATTGGCTTTCTTCCGCCACTGCCCCCATGACTGTCACTGCATTGGGCAACTCCTCTGACCTGCCTGGATCCCTTACAATTTGCAGAAATTCCTCAGTCTCTTTGAGTGGTGGATTGATAGCATGACCACCCAAGTAGCTCTCTGTTCTCATGGAACAGTACTAGCTTTGCTGGTTGCATGTTTAATCATTTCACTGATGGTGTTGTACATTTGACCATGGCCACCCACAGCATTTACAGCATTGACTACCTACCACCTGACATGACTATTGAAGATGTGTGACCCATATAAATGGTGTGCCTGGACCATTACCTCATTCTCAGCATCTGAAAATGCAAGTTTATGTGGCACATCTCGTTTGGGTGCAACGTCCATATACAGAAGTAAAAAAATGCTATCTGATAACTCATCAGGGTTTGCTTGCTTACACATCACTGTTAAAAATTGTTAATAATTAGCTTATATGAAGGCAGATCTCTAAAAATACATGTAAAATTCCCTCCCCCGCCAATAGTGCAACTTCATAAGACAAAAAATGGTTATGTCCAGAGTATAGAACAGCATTAGCAATGAAACAGTTTATTAAATGACACTTATATATAAATAAAGCATCACAAAACAGACATGTCAACAATTCCCAGGAAATGTGGCCAGAATACAAATTTTCCATGTCAACTGTTAAACATTTCTTATAAAATGGACTTTGGAGAGTATAGACAGCACTCATGTCTTTCATAAAAAAACAAGACCTTCTACAATAACTTGTCTCCCTCCATCAAGAACCACAGTGGCAATAATACAAACTTTATAAAAGAAAAAAAAAGTATGTTAGGCTTCAAAAACATCCTTACCATAGGACAGTTTGACAAATTTCACTTTAACATGCATAAGAGCTTCTTGAGTTATAAACGTGTTAACATCCTCAGATAAGTATTTCCAGAAATTCATGAAATAGGAGAGGATTATTGAAATAACCAAGTGGCATAACTTCATTAGAAATACAACTGTGCAAAGTGCAGACATCAATCAATTTGTTAGGAAAACCTGCTAAAATGGTACTGTAATCAGGTCTTTTAAATAACATGGCATACCTTGCTGAGAATTGTAAGATAGTTGTCTCAAAAGACCATAAATGAAGCAAGTCTGAATGGTTAAAAATCAGCATTTGGATATTGATGCACTTGGGGAATCCAAGCGCTTTTGCCTAGTGGGACAGAAGTTCCTTAATCCCAGGTTATATTTATATCATGTAGATTAACCCCTTCAGACATGTGGAATATGTAAATCAGGTGTCAGATTATTATCTTTCCTGAATCACTCAATCTGCTCATGGAGGTAGACAGGTAAACAAGGTATGAGGCCCTACACGATGCTGTGTATACACCTAGCTGTACAGGAAGGAGTATTTAGAACTGTGGCTAACTAATGCCTTGCACGTGTGACTCATTAGCAGTAGTGTGCGTGTCTAATTAAGTCTTTAACACCCCTACTAATGGAAGCTACACTTACAGAAGATGTGTCAGAAAAATAGTCTTACATCAAAGTTTTTTTTTTTTTTTTTATTATTATTACATTTACTGACTTAGGAAATAACCTTATTACGATTATTATTGGTTTAAATTGTAATTATGCTTATGATTAAAAAGTGACTGTAAGGTAGATACAATTGAACTGCACAAACTGAAAACTTCCAAATTATTGTAAATTATAATGCAATCATGACACAAGCACATCAGAAGTGAGTATTTCTCACAAAAGAAAGGAAATAACACACACTTGTATTGCAGACATTTGTTCAAACTAGAGACATGCTTCAGCAGCATAACTTGTACAAGTACCCCATTCAGTAAGACTTACTTCTACTGTGAAATGTCAGGTGTGAAAACATGGCTATATTTTCCCTATAAGTAAAATGTTAAAATTATGAAGCTGAGTATATGCCCTCTATTTTTTCTTTTTCATAATGTCAATGTTCATGTCACAGATACTGTTATTCTTGTCAAAGTTTCAAGGCAATGTCATGGTTTCATGGTTCAGTTCTAGACAGGGTGCTGTATTTATGAAATTAGAGATCCTTAATGTCAACATTTTAATGCTACAACAGAAATGAGAAATTGTTAAACTGATTCCATTTTTTGCCTCATTCTTTGTATGACACTTGTTGTTTTGCATCAGTCAGTACTGGTGCTGGATATCAGTGAATGGCAGTTCAGCTCCCTAGAAAAAACTGAAAAATGTAATTTTGCATGCCATCAGTAGTGTAATTGAGACTAGTGCCTAGTGCATATCAGTCAGCACTCTGAGCAGTACTGAATGTAGAAAATACACATTATGCAACTTTCTTTCGGGCTTAATGTGTTAATGAAGTAATTTCTGAGTTACAGCTCAAGTAATGCAAGGTTTAAATCCAGGTTTTACATATTTTGAAGTTATTATTCACAGTTAAATATTTTTGTGCACTTGTTACTGAAGTACAATTGCAATTTCCAATGTTTTGATTTTAGCAACAGAAGTGTTTATAATGGATGATACACAAGACAACTTTTATCTGTGTCAACTGCAGTCTTCTTAGCATAGTTTATAGTGCTAGCACACTTTTAAGTCCATGATTAAACAAATATGGCCTAAAGTCTGGAAGTAAAACCATCAACATAATGGACTGGAAAATATGGATATGTAATCAAAACATTTGTAAATATGTCTGAACAACTATTAATGACAGTAATACATTTCATTAACACAGGTGTACATTTTACTTGTATATGTTGTGTACAACATGGCCTCACATAAACTGTTGTGGCATGAATGCATGATGAGGTGTAACAAAAATGCAAGTTACCATGTGGCAACACTGTTAACATAAGCAGTATTTCCAGGTAAAAGTGTAGGCATAGGGTTCAAATCTAGATATTTTGATGTGGCAATGAAATTAGTGAGAGATTCTGTCGACATTTCATTTGAAGAAGGCGGGTCTATATTATAAGATCGACATTTGAAAACATTGAACAACATATTGTCGACACCATATGGTTGATGTCTTCAAACATCGACCTTATAAAAAGACAAAAAAAAGAAAAGAAAAAAGTACCCTAATGGGTTTAAAGCAGGAAGGCAAGCCCCTTTGCACCCACTTGGGGGGGTCTGCACCCCCAACACACCCCGCTACTTAAATATACCAACTCCGAGACCGTACTACATTGCAGTAAACGGAAATTTTCTCTTATGGAGATTTCTGTTTACACGCTCGAGATTCTGAGCATTTGATATTCTCATGTTGACAATGTCAGATTCGACATTGTCGGCTTTCGAGAATGTAATATAGAGCCAAGAAGGCCACCACTCAGATAATTCAGCACCTTGCTCTATATTTTTTCAGTTTTTTAGATTTATTGTTGGTGCAGCAATTGGTACCGTTCATCATTGACAGTCAGATGCGACTATCAGTAAATGATAATTCATTTCTCAAGGCAAAAAGTCAAAATTTTATTTGGCATGCACAAAAACTTAGCCACCAATCATACAGATAAGACTGGCACAAGTGATTTTATTCAGCAATCTGCACAGCAGTGAAAAAAGCTGTTAGGTCGCTTTCTCTGTGTAGTACATTTTGAACTAATTCAGGGTTCAAATCCAAATTGCAGAATATTTAATTGAGGGGTTCAGAATAAAACATTGTCACTGAATTTTTAATAGTAATTGAACATAAACTACAATTGGCAAGTTGCAAATTGAAACTTGCCCACTAGTCTGTCTTATGAAAGCTAAACTAACTGTGTGACATGCGTTAAGTCTAACAATGATCATAGTTAATTTAAATTACACTTACATATCTACAATGTTACCAATATTTATTTTGATAAAGTATAAATTGCTACACTTAGCAGTATTAGGTGTGTAGGATGCTATGTCATGTGAAGTATTTATTGCCCATCCTCAGCATGTGTTATTGAGATCACTCAAATCAATGCAAAAGGAAAGTGTTTTGCAGGAATAAATAATTGCCTCAAAATATAAGTCTAATAGCATAAAAACTCAAAATTCAACACATAAAAGCTTACCAAATTTAGGTCTATTTCCAGATATTTCCAAATTGATGCACTCTAACTTACAACCTGAAAAGCGTATTTCACCCGTGGCATTCACATATGCAGAATACAACAGTTAAGCTTCTTTTTTGTCACTGGTTCAATTCCCAGGTGCTATCACTCATACAATGTATGCCTCAACAAGCCAATATGTCCCAGTTTACATAAATGTATCTAATAATAGCATTGAATGATCCCATCATAATTGAAAATGTGTTGTTATAGTTGTTTGCCACAAGAGTATATATGTGATTAACATCAACTACAGCAGACAGCATGGCCAGAGGTGTTAATACATCACCACAAATATACACCCTATAATTTCTACCTTTGAAAAAGTATGTACACAGGGTATTTATGAAATGTACCACAACTCCAAACTTAAACATTATAATTTCACTTATGAGGAAAATCAACTCCTAAAGGAACTTCGTGGGAACACCAATTTGAGATTCATGAAACCAGATAAAGGGGGTGGGATGGCTATTGTGGATAGGATGGATTACATCAATAGAATTTACAGCATGTTACAAGATGATAAGTATGAGATTTCTTCTATTAATGAAATAAATGTAGCTCAAAAGAAGATTCAGTTAGTTCTGGACGACTCACTATTCCAAGGTGCAATTAATGAAGACATTTTTCAATTCTTGTACAATGAACATCCTAGAATAGCCATCATGTTTGGTATTCCAAAAACCCACAAAAATATTACTGGCACCCCCCCCCATACAGATTGATTATAAGTTCAAAGAACAGCATGACTTACCCAATGGGGATTTTTGTAGAAAGAATGGTCTGGGGGAACCTAAAGAACATAGATTATATATTACAAGACTCATGGGACTTCCTAGGTAAAATTAGGGAAGAATATTACCATGAAGCAAATGTTTTTTCTACTATTGATGTAGTTGACGTATTTACTTCTATCCCCCACAGTGTGGGTTTGAACCTAGTCCATTAAGCTTTATTGGAAGTTTGCAACTTGAGTAATACTTTACTTAATTTTGTAATGGTCCTTATGCAAATTATTTTAAAGAATAATTTCTTTATATTCAAGGGGGAATATTACAAACAGACTAAACGGGTTGCCATGGGTATCAGCTGTGCACCCCTTTTTGTGAACCTCGTTATGTACTCCTGGGAGAAACTTTATATATTCCAAAGTAAATTCGTAGGTAAATGGTGGACTTACCACATGTTTTTAGATGACATTTTTATTTTATGGTGGGGGGAAGAAGCAGTAAATAAATTTTTGACTTATATCAATGCCATTACTGATTATTTCAAATTTACTGGTACCTACGATAACAAATCTATAAATTATTCGGATGTAACTATTTCTGTTGACCGTATTAGGGCATGTTTTATGTCGAGAATATATAGGAAACCTACATTCTTGAATGATTACCTGAAATATAACAGTTGTCACCCAGGATATACCAAGAAAAATATTGTAAAGGGCCAACTGGTCAGGATAGCAAGAATATGCTCTTCTGAAGACACTTGTAAGAACAAGATAGCTTACTTAGTTCATCTTTTTATGGAAAGAGGTTACCCAACTTCTCTGTTACACTCTATTAGTGAAGGAATTTTAAATGAATGGGGTAAGAAATATGTACCCCTATTGGGGAAACTTATTGAGAGTTCAAAAAATGAAGTTGAACAAATTGGGGACAGTAATAAACAAAATTACACACAATCTATGGTACTGACTTATGGTTCCCAGGGGAAGGACATCCAACAAATAGTTAGGAGAAATTGGGTGATGTTTAAGGGTGAAGAAAGTTTAATGGATGTTGTGGGGGAAAAAAACTTGTTTTGTGTTCAAAACTAGTAACAATCTTAAATATTTACTAGGACATCCAATAAAGACAAATGATGTATACAGAGGAACTAGAAGATGTGGTTCTTGTGCTTACTGTTCATATATTTTAAATGTTGATTGGGTGGAGATAGGGACACCTAAGAGGAAAGTATATTTGAAGAGAAGCTCATGAGGTTCTAAACAGCTAGTCTATCTTTCTGTCTGCCAGAGCTGTCAGCAGTTTTACGTTGGGAAAACTGAGAGAGCTCTGTGCAGATGGATATATGAACATCTTTACACTATTAGACGTGAGGACGAAAACAATGCTTTTTATAAACATTTCAGGAATAATAACTCCTGTAGAACCTTCCACTTTGGTATTTTATAGAACCTAGGTAATGACCACAGGGGAGGTGATTGGAAAAATAGATTGGAAAGGGAAGAGTTAATGTGGCAAATAAGACTGAACTCCACCCATTTTTCAGGTATAAATGAAACATGTAGTATTATGCCTGTTTTAAAGTACCATTCATTCAAGTTGTAAAATATTTTTATATTATGCTTTTTTAATAATGTTTTTTCATACAATGTTTATATTAATGTACATTTTTTGTAAAAGTTTTTAACTAATGGCTTAGTAAAGTTTATATTGAATATATTAGGTAGTATTTTAAATAGTAAAATATAGATGTTTAAAAGGGTACTTTTAACTGTGAACAGTAGAAATGTTTCTTTAAACAATGAGAGGGAAGTATTTTCATTGATTGGCAATTATTCAATCTGTTGTAAGATATAAAAGCACTACTGGTATTGTCATTTAAATGTTTCTGATAAAGTCTTGTTACTTTAGATGAACGTGCGCTCAAATAAATGTACTTTTAAGGCACTTATTAGTGTTCATCTACAGTTTACTTCCAGCTAATTTTAGCTGCTTTATACTGCTACACTTGCACAATTGACAAGTTGCAAATTGAAACTTGCCCACTAGTCTGTCTTATAAAAGCTAAACTAACTGTGTGACATGTGTTAAGTCTAACAATGATCATAGTTAATTTAAATTACACTTACATATCTACAATGTTACCAATATTTATTTTGATAAAGTATAAATTGCTACACTTAGCAGTATTAGGTGTGTAGGATGCTATGTCATGTGAAGTATTTATTGCCCATCCACAGCATGTGTTATTGAGATCACTCAAATCAATACAAAAGGAAAGTGTTTTACAGGAATAAATAATTGCCTCAAAATATAAGTCGAATAGCATAAAAACTCAAGATTGACCACATAAAAGCTTACCAAATTTAGGTCTATTTCCAGATATTTTCAAATTGATGCACTCTAACTTACAACCTGAAAACATTATTTCACCCGTGGCATTCACATATGCAGAATACAAAAGTCAAGCTTCTTTTTTGTCACTGGTTCAATCCCCAGGTTCTATCACTCATACAATGTATGCCTCAACAAGCCATAATGTCCCAGTTTACATAAATGTATCTAATAACACTGAATGATCCCATCTTAATTGAAAATGTGTTGTTATAGTTGTTTGTCACAAGAGTATATAAGTGATTAACATCTACTACAGCAGACAGCATGTGTAACTCACATCTCATAATTAAAAAGCATTTGGTGAAGTCACTGGGAAATGTGTAACTACACTGTGCCTCATAAAAGACCAAGTCTTACTGCCATGTTTTGTACCTGAAGTGCACTTTAAAGAAATCATACCCAGATTCTCCACCCATGACATTCTTGTGCTTTCTGTCATGCAAATGCAGTTGACAAGGTTGACCATCACTGAGCACAGACTGGTACAAGTGAGATCTGAACTGTGTGCCAATTCAATGCCATTTTCTTAATATTGTTGAGAAGGCATGACAAGTGATGGTGAAGGTGCTGCTCCATTTAGAGCCCAAAGATGGAGTCAGAAAAAGTTCAAGATCTTTGTTGGATTTCTCATAAATCTCTACAGCCATAGGCTTTTAGAACAGGATTATAGGTTCATAGGTTCATAGCTGTGTACTAGGCTAATGGCCTTGGAGCCTTTACAAGCCTAGCCCATAGGATTACCCTGACATCATGCCATATATCCTATAGTGGGTCTCAGTACAAGGCTGAGGGCTGGAATTCCTTGGCCAAGGCTGTTACTAGTGTGAATGGCATATTATGCACTAGTGAATGATGTCATCAATAAGCACTGTGTAAATCTATGTAGCTGTGTGAGGGTGCAAATACAAGTAAAAGCTATTAGCTTTTATTACATAATTTAAAATCAGTAACAAAATAATTGCAATATATGTAAACAGACAATTCTTTAGTTGGAATGCATATATTATATATGCAATATTCACAAAACTGTTTGCATAATGTCTATAATAACAATGACAGTGATGTGTCTATT
The DNA here is from genome assembly GCF_019279795.1 of Protopterus annectens. Taxonomy (NCBI): domain Eukaryota; kingdom Metazoa; phylum Chordata; order Ceratodontiformes; family Protopteridae; genus Protopterus; species Protopterus annectens. The sequence goes on along the minus strand of NC_056732.1, from coordinate 748,125,909 downwards.
AAGTCACATGTATTACTTCACTTTCTAATCTGGACGTGACAAAGGTTAACATAGTTAAGTAAATTTGGACTGAATGTGAAATATTAAGATAACATGACACTGATGATGTTTTCTATGCTTTCTCTTCTCTACCCTATTTCTCTCTTTTCTGTTTTATATATATATATATATATATATATATATATATATATATATATATATATATATATATATATACATATCATCTTCTTTCGGCTGTTCCCATTAGGGGTCGCCACAACGGATCACCTGTTTCCATTACTTCCTGTCCTCTGCATCTTGCTCTGTCACACCAACCACCTGCATGTCCTCTCTTTCCACATCCATAAACCTTATCTTAGGCCTTCCTCTTTTCCTGTTACCTGGTAGCTTCATCCTTATCATCTTTTTTCTCAATATACTCAGCATCCCTCCTCAGCACATGTCTAAACCAACATAATCTTGCCTCTCTGGCTTTGTCTCCAAACCTTCTAGCCTGGGCTGACCCTCTAATATACTTATTCCTAATCCTGTCCAATCTTGTCACATCCAGTGCAAATCTTTACATCATTAACCCTGCCACATCCAGCTCAAACTCCTGCCTTTTTGTCAGTGCCACTGTCTCCAACCCATATAACATAGCTGGTCTCACTACCCTCTTGTAGACCTTCCCTTTCACTCTTACAGGTACTCGTCTGTCACAAATCACTCCTGACACTCTTCTCCACCCACTCCATTATGCTTGTACTCTCTTCTTCACCTCTCTTCCACACTGACCATTACTCTGAACTATTGACCCCAAGTATTTAAATTCATCCACCTTCACTACCTCTACTCCTTGCATCATATATATATATATAGATAGACATATTTTATGCAACATAATTCCTGCTGCAACACAAAAAAAAAATTAACTTGGGAAACTAGATGGGCCACCAGGGTTTAAACTGCAATACCTCCACAGGTGGCTTTGGCAACACCACCACAGGCAACACAGAGAACCAGCACTTCTTGGTCCCAACCTGTCAGAGTTGCCTCCAAAACTCCTGCACCACTTGTTTCATCTGTGTCAAGTAGCTCTGTCCTGTGGGCTGCTGCAGTGGTACCCACAGGGAGTAGTGCTAGTGGAGACTGTGATTATGTAATTCATCTGGAGCTGTCAGGGTTGCTGGCTGACATTATGGAGAGGGGCCTTGGTGCTCACCTCAACAGATTTGAAAAAGTCCTGCATCAAATAGCCAAGTTAATGACCTGTCCAGCACTGCCCAAGGTGTATACAGCAGGTGACACTGACAAATGTTCTGTGACTGTGAACTAGATTCTTACTGTACTCATGCTAGACACAGATGCACCTCTACTGTTCTTTACTGATCCCCAGTTATGGTGTCCCCAACCTTAGTTGTCCAACCTACAATGTCTATCTAACTTTCTTATTCCTAACCACTTTCCCCAACATTCATATCTCTGGAACAAAAAATGAAATAGGCACCTGTCCCACAAAAAAAAAAAAAAAAAAAAAAAGAATTAAAAAATGCACCACGTATAAAGCTCTCCATTTTGCCAATGGAGGTGTGTGTCTGACACATTTGATTTGGTCCAATTATTAAGTTGCTGTTATCTACCCCTGATGTGGAGGCTTTCCAAATTCCTGAAATCATTTGTACAGAATTCATAACTTCTGTAGAAGTGGATAGGTATTTTACTCTCCCACCACCATCCTACACATTCCTTTATTCTTATCCCTGTGTACTACCCTCTGCTTGCCTTCATTATCACCCACTGCCCTATCAACCCATTTTCACACATTTAATCTAGTCAAAAAAATGAACAGCACACAACACATATGGCCAGAGATGGCCCATAAAACAAACCCTCACTTTTAAACATAATCATGGCACTTAGCTTTGCGCTGCGGTGGTAAATAAGGGTAAATGGCATTTCTCCTCCTCTGGCAAACACTGAAGGTGTTATCTTTGACCGCACTGGTGCAGTTATCTTCACCCAACTGTACTTAGTCCCACTGCACAATAGAAAAATAGACTGAGAAATCTAAGAGGAGACAAGTTTTGTAATATCTTTATTAGGTTGCAGGATGTAATGTGTACTTTATGTAATGTTACAACTGTGATCACTGTGATGAAGTCTGATGCCTACATTCTTCATTGCTGCATTCTTTTATCACTATCCCTGCAAATGTGTACTTTATACTATGTGAAGCATGAGATCCTGTGTTCAGGACTGCAGACTGCTCTTTTTTTGCACAATGTCAAGGGTTTGAATCCAGAAGTATGCCTAAAATTATTTATTTTTTTTATTATTAGTATTATGTGAGTAACTCTAGGCTACATGTATTATTAACCCATCGTTATCCTGCTTATGACTTAATCTTGGTTCTGTTATCCTACCCCTGCTGGCTCCCTGTTTGAAGCTCTTTATTTTAAACAGCTTGACAGAATTATTATGATGACAAGCAAAAGAAGAAAACAAGAAAAAGATGGCCAGGAATGGCTCATCAACAAAACTCTTCCTCTTTCTCTCTGTTCCGCCTTCCATCTCATTAATCTTTGTCCTCAGCATTGCGCAGTTCCTGGCATCAAGCACCAATGGCTACTGATGGTACATGATAGTCCACATCAGATGGGAAAACTGATGAGTTTTTGACTTTAGCTGCATTGGTCTGCTGCCTCTCATGCTACTGTACTTAGCCTCACTGTGTTATGGAAAAACAGACTGCCAGCACTACGAGGAGATGGCTATTATCATATGGTTGAATGTACACCATATTGGATGTTTCCATTGTCATTACTTTTATCAAGTATGCTGCATACATATACCCTTGCTTCATACTGTCTCCATTCTAACTTCAAAATTGTTCGTTTTAGCAACTGACATTTGTCTTGCTTTATGGTGTGATCAGGTAATGCTCACATCTATTAGACTGATGATGCAGATTGGCAGGTGTTTGAATCCAGCATCAGGTCTAAAATTATGAATATTTTAATTTCTCAACATTTTGCATTATAAAATTATGGATTCATATGTTATTCCATCAGCAGTATCCTGCTTCATCCTTTGTGTGGTACACAGTTATCCAAACTCTGCTCATACCTTCCCAGCTGTAAGTACAAAACATCTAGCCAAATTAGTAAGGGGCAAATTATAAAACACTAGGCATAGCTTACACCTAAAAGGTGCTAGGATTAAAGATTGGGCATTAGCATGCATTCTTGAAAGATATGAAGTCTGATAGATAGATGTATGTTATTGTGTAGTGACTTTAGTACTCAGTAATATTACAGAAACAAAGCATTTGAATAAGAAACAGTACAACATGCCTTAATCATGGGGGCAGTCACCAAATATTAAGACAGCATAAGTATGGCCCCTGTAACACCCATATAATAAGTACTTCACTGCAATGATAATAAGTGTTTAAATGATAACACAGAAAACATTAGCATGACAAACAGTTGTTTTGAAATGGCTGAGTGAGAACTGTGTACGCATCTGTCCTCCTTATTTGCATGCCTCTTGGAATGCTGCTCCATAGAATACTGCTAATTCCTATTAAAGTTCAAAAACTCAAAACAAAATGATGTCATTGTTTGTGTAAATTAAGTTGCCCTTACTGAGCTTCAGTGAGCAATTTGTATGAAAAAAAGTAATGTCAGTAGCTTGTATCACTTTTGCATGTTTTAATGGCTTGTTGTAGTCAAGATATGATGAGCTCTCTATGATACTGTCTAACCACTATAGACCATGAATTATGTTTGCACTCCAACACATTAGACTTGCAACTGATGTACAATACTGTGGGACCTTTGGCACATAATTGCTGAGTGGTCTTAAGTAAGGTACTTTCATATGTTTAACATGTATGTTTTGCATTTACATTGCACATGGTCACAATTCATGACATACAGCTCGTGAACTCACGTATCACTTCATTCACGAACATTGTGATAGCATGAATGATATCTAGCTGTTGCACATTATGGTGTACTGACCATCTATATGATGGAAGATAATCACAGCTGTCAAACGATGGAGTGACTCACCTGCATCCCTGACTTTTAAGCTCTTGACTATTGAAAGCAAATGTTAAAAGGGCTTACTACCTTTTATTACTTTTTAATACAAAAGCATGTATTTTTGATGTGCAGTAATGGCATTGCTACAGTAGAAAACTCACAAGCTGAACTTTCTGTTCTTGTTGCGCTGTTTATGCAAGTCTTCATTAAAAAGGATTGTATGTTTGAAAATAATTGATGATGGATGGATTAGTGCCAAGGCCATGGCCTCAAACTCAGTGCAAAAAATGTATTATCACCCCTTTCAGTAACAGTGATGTTCCTGCAAATGACCACATCAGTAGTAAAAATAAACGCTGTAGAACCCACCACATTCGAAAAATTCAATTGAAAAATTCAATCGAAAATTACCACATCAATGGCAATGCCCTAAGTACACACTCATGGTGAGAGATCTGTGCACTCCGGTTGAAAGCAACCTTTCCTTTGATCACCATGTCTCCACAGTGGTAAGAAGGGCATTCGATATCCCTCACCTCATAAGTAAGGGCATTGCCTTGACAAAAAGTGAAGTTATCACCTCCCTCTACTCTTCACTCACTAAGCCAATAATTTAGTACAACACCCCTTTTGGCATGTACCTTTCAAAGCACCTGCAACAACTGGAGAGACCACAAATGTTCTGCACAAAACAAAAAAAAAATTAAAGGTCTTCAGCAGCTATCATATGTGTATCAGCTGAAATCACTGTCACTTTATTCTGTTTCATACAGACTACTCAGAGGTGATCTCTGCCTTGCATTTAAGGTGATCTCTGACCCCGCTTTATTAAAAATGCTGGACATCTGCAAGTCAAATGACACACAGGTTACTCACTCTAAAGACTTAAACCTGGTATGTGACATCAATAGAACTTGCTGGAGGGGAGGATTTGCCTCCCACAGGTTACCACACCTTTGGAAAAGACTCCCACATCACATTAAACAGCGCACCTCATTGGCCCTCTTCAAACATAATCTGGACAAGTGGATGGGTAACTGTAAACTCATCCCACGGGTTGAACCTGTATCCCTCTTGCACAGGGGCAGTAGGTGATGATCATGGTAACAGCGGAAAAATTTGGCTAGGCTTGTAAGCACCCTTGAGACATTAGCCTAGTAATATCCTATGATCCTATGTAAATACACCTAATGATCGAAGGAAGGTAGATGTTGATTTATCTCGATGTGGGACAAGTGATTTGGGTAATTCCAGCAAAAAATCCCAGGCCGGTGTGCTGTCATTTGAAACCCATGTGGAATCAAATGCGTCTAACAAAATTGTAATAGGTAATGAGTGTGTTACTGTTATTGTGGTGCATGGTGAAGCTCCATTAGACTTTGATGTTTGATTTAAGAAGTCATTTAGTTTCCAGTCACATGAATTTAATCGTTCTCCAGTTGAGCATTTGGGCACCAAAGAAAAAAATGTACATTTGAGAAGCTGCTAAAATCATATAGAAATTTAGAGTTAGACAGTTTGTTTTTCAAAAAAAATGTATTAAGGCCAGGCATATGCCTAAAATGTTACATATATATATATATATATATATATATATATATATATATATATATATATATATATATATATATATATATATAAACATTTCCAAATGGTCTAGAAGAAGAGCAAAACTGCATTCAGCTCTAAATATATAAGTTTCTAAATGGTCTAGAAGAAGTACAAAACTGCATTCAGATCTATCAGATTTATTTGACAGCACTGATCTTAAGATGATGAGTATGTTATTAGAGGACAACGAAAGGTATATGGAAGAACTGGAGGGCAAGATTAAGGTCCTTAAATCTGACATTACTGAAGATATTTTGTTTGGGATGCATGAAGTTATGTTCAACTAGGTATTCCATGATGTTGAATGACATTGTGAATTTGGGAGAAAACATAAAGAGAAGAAAACTATGTGTGATGTGAAAGCCTATAAAAATAAGCAAGCATACCCACTACCTCAGAGGCTAAAGAAGGTGCTACAGAAATCAAGAGGTGATACAGTGGGTGAAGAGGAGTTACTTCCTCCAACCAATAATAGTATTGGACAAGAAATTGATTTTTAAACCAATGCCTTGTTCACCAGAGATCCCCCCTCCCCCAGTTAATGGAAAGATATGCCAGCAACAGTCAGTGGTATCTGTCAATAGCCAGGAATAATCCAGTTCTTCAGCAGGAGCAGATGTGCTCATTGAGGGGTTGAGGCAGAGGTTAGTGACAGAAGATGAGCAGGTATTAGAGCTGTGTTCCCCTAAAACCACCACAGTCACCAGTCAACAAGGTGCTGTAATATTTTTTGGGACTTTCAAAATATTTAACTACACTAATTTGGAAATTACCCCAGCACATGGCAAATTGTTGTTCAAGGGGGTTCCCTTTTGCTCTCTCCAAGAAGTTGGGGTTACTAATATTTTGTAAGAGTTTAAATTGTATTTCAGGAAACTGAATTTGAGTTTGCTTCTGGAAGCAAACAGTCAACTTCACCAGACAGCCTTAATACATAAGAGTGCTTTTAAACCTCCATTGATTCCACCTGTGGCATTGTTGAAAAACTATGTGAGGATGAGCTAAAGGGTTTTGATGTCACTAATAGGAGAAGTTACCACAAACTGACACCCCATAAATATAAACTGCTGAAAAAGCTTTCTGAGAACAAGGCCATTTGTATTATGAATCTCGACAAGGGTGGGGGTAGTTATTATGGATACCTTTATGTACACTGAAAATATGTTGTGTTACTTGAACAATGGTGACTTTTTTGTTTCAGCTTCATGGAATTAAATCAATATTAGACTCCAAGATAGACATATGGTTGAATGATTTATGTCTTGAATAGAGGTTCCCGAATCAGCTTGTTGGATATATGAATGCTGAGATTCCAATAGTGCCATCCATTTTTGTGATCCCCAAGACTCAAAACTCAAAAATCTGTTGACAATTCACCTATGTAGCTAACTGTAGAATCAAGGGGATCCAAGACTGAGCCAATGACTACATTTGTAGATTTTCACATCAGGAGTTTCTTCAGTGACAAAAGCATGTTTTAAAAGACTCCTGGTAGTTTTTGTAAGCTATCTCTGTGACAATGTTTGATATAGATGCATTGAGAGTAATCACTGATGTCAAAGACTTATTTTTGTTAGTACCATATGACATTGAAATGTAGTGGTTCTAGAAGTTTTTGACATGGTACAAACCTAAGTAAAATTGACATAAGAATCATTTGTGTTAAAAAATAATGTATATTTTTAGAATGAATAATTTAAACAAGTTACAGGAGTTACAATGAGGCCTGCTGCAACACCAGTTTTTGCTAACATTATGCTTTGATGATGGGAACACAACTTTGTATTTGGCTCTAATTTTTGGAATTACATTTCACAGTTTTGAGATTCCTGGATGACATTTTCATTTTATGAACCGGGAACTCTGATATGTTAAATGAATTGTTGTTATGTATATCAACCTACAGACTTCTTCAGTTTTGTCAGTGAGATGGATAAGGACAAGATGATTTCTTTGGATGTGTTGTTGTACAAAAGTTATGGCATGGATTCATTTGAAACTTCAATTTACCATAAGACAAGTTATTCAAAGAGTTTGCTTCATTTTAACAGGTCCCACCCTCTGCGGCAGAAGGGAAGCATTGTGAAAGGGCAACTGGTAAGATTGTCCAGGATGGACAGATTTCTGGAAGAGCATGAATATTTAAAAACACTGTTTTTAGATAAAGGGTACCCAAAAGCTCTGTTTGATAGTTGCTATGAAGAGGTGACTGATGTTAGGCTTATAAAATATCCATACTTGATAAGGAATATATCTAACTTAGTCACAGAAAAGATGAAAAACAGATTTTCCAGAACCATAGTTTTGGAATAAAATAGGATCATAGCTTCATAGTTCATTATTAGAGCCAAAGGTGCAAGAGTCTTTACAAGCCTAACCAATAATACCCAGGATATGACAATATTATATGTTAACTCCCCAGATAAGGGATGGGATGGGGTAGTATCAGGCTAGGGGGTCTTTGGGTGTTGGAGCCCTGAGTCATTTTACATACTGCCTTTGTCCATAAGGAACATTGGCAGTACCCCAGGAGTGAATTTATAATTCCCCATCCATTTGTCCAAATTGTTTTGAAGGGAGTGAGGGATGGGCTTTGTTTTACAAAAACAAGGTAGTCTTTAGGATACAAATCTGCCTCTCCAGCCAGCTATGTTAGAGTCAAATGAGGTTTAGGTTCATAGAACATCTAACCATTGTATAATTATTCTTAAAAATATGCAACATTTTCATCAGGGATGGATAAGAGAATGCCGTGTATGTCAGGTATAAGTCCCCTCCCAAGAAATGATATGAGAAAGAGTTAAGGGATAGGTCCTTTAGTGGGTCTGCATAAGACATGTCTTACACTTTGTATTTTTTTTAATGAGAAATCTCTGGGGCCACTCAGACTGGTGTAAGTGCCTGGTTAAGTGCATGCAAAAGGAGGCATTGTACTCAATCATGGGCCTGATGAGGGCTGAGTACAATAGCACTATGCCTTTTTTTGATCTTGATGCCTTGCTCTTACTTATAAGTTCAGCCACACTCAACTTACTAAGTGGTCAAAGTTTAGGTTATCTATCTGTGCTCCTAGGTCGTTCACCACTGGGTCTATTTTTAGGGAATGCTATCAATATAATTTGCAGGGATATATGATTTACCGAATAGTATGATTACACATTTTTAGAGTTTAGTCTCAGACCATGTTTTTAGTACCAGTCATTTGTCATTTTTAGGCCTGTTTGTAGGATGTCAGCATCATTTGGGGATTCGGTGATTGCTCCCATCTTACAGTCATCGGTGAACTTGGTGAGCCAGGGACCCCCAACATTAGCCTTCATTTTAGAGAAGTATATGACAAACAGGAGGGGGGGTGTACAGTGTGTCCTACTGGACACTGGTAGTAGCAGGTTTATTATCGGAAGTGGATTCACCTATTGGGGCAACGTGCCCTGTCAGTGAACCAATTGGCTGTCCATTTGGTGATGTAGGGGCTTATGCCTAACTCAGTACATTTATCTATGACTCTAAGTGGGGGATTGTATCAAAAGCTTTAGCATGGCCTAGATTAGTGGTGTGTACCATTTTACCCTCATCCATGGACCTGGTGACTTTGTTGAAGAAGTCCACCAGACTGATCAGGTAAAACCTCCCTTTGCCTATGTCACAAGTGATAATTCAATAAAGGTGTTAAATAAAAAGAAACTCCATTTGCCAAAGCCAAATTTGGTCTGGTCCAGTTTTTGTAGAATTCCTATGTCATTATTGATCAGGTCCATGATAATTCTCTCCATGGACTTGCAGATAAGATTAGTCAAGCTTATGAGCCTGTAGTTCCCTTGGTTAGATGATGCCCCCCCCCCCCCCTTTGTAGAGAGGGACAACTGTTGCAGTCCTCCATTCCTCTGGGACAAATTCCATCCAGAAGCTGTGGTTAAAGAGGGTTTTTAGCAACCCTGATAGATTCTATTTTAAGTTATTTAAGAAGCATCCTTGAACATTGTTGGGACCCACGGTAACTGTTGTTTTGGTTTTAGCAAGAGCAGTAAGGACCTGTTCCCTCATAATGGCTTGCAGAGTGATGATTGTAGTTATTCATTTATGTGTTTTAGGAGGAGATGGGGTGGAGAAGTTTGAACTGAACTTGTCAGCCAGCAGGTTTTCTATAGTTTCAGACTGGGTGGAAGTGTTGCTATTCATGATTAAATTGGCATATTACTGAGCATTTCCCTGGAGGTTATGAGCATAATTAAAAACAGCCTTAAGGGTATCTTTTTACCTTGGAGGCTATCTTTGCCTCATAGTTTGCTTTGGCAGAATTGACCAGCTCTCCAATTTGTCTGTTTAGACTCTTAAATGTCTTTTTGCACTGTTTTGTCTGCTCCTTCTTGGCTTTGGGGAGGATTTTTTTCTTTTGTCGAATGGACTATTTATGCTATGGATACATGATGGTGGTTTATTTTTGTCAGTAATCAGAGGTTTGACTTTGACAAGTACTGCCTCCTCTATGCAGCTGTAAATGTGATTGTACAGTGCTTTTGTGTGCTTTTCTTCTATCCCAAAGGCACCAAGCTTGAAACATTCCTCCATTTTAATTTAACTTTTTCAGTGACTTCAGGTAATATTGAAATAGCATTCCTGGTGTCTCCTGAAACTTAAGAGGACAGCCTCTCCCGGTGAACTTTTTTTATGTGCTAAGGGTATAGGGTCTGATGCTTCTTCAATTAACTTTTCATGTGTCTTAATGTAGTATTTAAAGTTTGCCCTAGTATCTAGTGATAGTACAAAGGATTCAATTGTTTTACTGTGTCAAAGATACTAAGTCCAAAGTCTTTTTCCTGTTTAACTTTAAGTGCCTAAGTGTAAAATTTAAAGACTACCCCTAGTGTCTAATGTTTCCCCTGCCCATATATCCTTTGTGCTGTAAAGGTGTTGTCTATTAACTTTTTAAGAGGCTTTAGGATAATTTCTAAATAGTATCCATGCTATCTAATTTTTCCTCCTGCCAGTATGTATTTCTAGCTGCAAAAAGGTTTTATTAATTTTTTAAGTGACATTAGGGTAACTTATAAAGTGCATCCTTAGTATCTAGTGTTTGTTTGAGGTATAAAACTGCTCTTCTATCAACTTTTAAAGTGACATTAGAGTAGTGTTTAAATTTCCCTAGTGTCTAGTATTCCCCCATGTCGCAAGATTTTCTCAGTAACCTTGGGGGGAGTTAAAGATGTAACAGCATCCTCCCACACAAACATGCACACATGTATTAACACATTAATGTGCATGTGAATACACACCCTACTCCACCACACACACACACACACACACACACACACACACACACACACACACACACACACACACACACACACACACACACACACACACCTCTACCCTACCTATCACCTAATTCACCTACTACAGTGACCAAGCAGGCAGACACAGAGACACATATGCACTTTTCTGAGAACACTCATCTTGCAGCCATACACATTCAAATTTGTATCCCCCCATTCCCCATTCCCCATTACCTCTCCTCTAAATTTTATGGCATTTTCCTCTAATCTGATAGCACCCATTGAAAGCAATGGGTTAACACAAACTTTGGCTGAGTTAATTAACTCAAATGGCTGCATAAATGCTTTACTGCAGGCATTTGTGGTGGGTTGTAGGTATCTAATTAGTATAGGCTGTTTCTTCAGAATAACATACTGGATGTAGTTTGGCTGAAGAGGCACCCCCCCCCCCCAACATTGATCCAACAGATCTTTGATTTGAGAATGATTACTTATGTACTGTTTTTTTTTTCACCAATTGTATAAGGTGCCAATAATATGTACTAAATGTCTTTATTAATGTAAGTTCTGTATTGTATGCAAAATGTCTTATATGTGGAGCTTTTCTCCCCGAGACTCCACTGAAAATGGGCACTTCTGGTAAAGTTGGACCATCCTGGTAAACAAATGCAAATAAATAAATAAATAATAAATTTATGATTACCAGGGAGGGCCTTATTCTGAATCAGAAAGGGTTGCCGCCCACAGTGGCAGCATGTGTTGCAGCTTACCACTGATGGTGTCACTTTCCGAATCTGGCCCACTCAGCATTTAAGTGGTTAAATGTGCTGTTTGAAATTGTGGTTTCATCTTTCCTATGATAGCTGCATAGTTTCATTCTGGAGTTTTGTCTAATTTAACTAGAGGTGTTCAGTCATCAAGGAGTAAGAATTTTTGGATTGCTTTCTTTCTGTGTTCAGAGTTTCAGTACATATTTGTCAGTGCTTGGACAACTTCAGCAGTTATGTTCAATGGATTTTTTATGACAATTCCTGGGTAATGCCATTGTGTTGCTAATCTAACTTACTTACTTACTTACTTACTTATTTATTTTTTGTTGACCTGGAAAGTCCAGCTGGGATAAATACCCTATTTCAGCAAAGGCCTAGGAAAACAAAGCTCCAGTATTCACATGCATAGACAGTATACAGTATATTTTCATTTTCTGCCAGTATGTAATATTTTCATCTTGGGTACATCAGCATTTGTGAATACATAATTAGGTAGAGAAGACAATTAATGCTAACATTGCATCATACAATTTGTGACTATAGGAAGAGGAGAAAAATAAGAGATTACCTCTATATTTGTATACGTTGTAGCAAAGAGAAATGCAAATAAAAACAAGGGAAGGCAAAGAGTGACATTTGGGTTGAAATTAGTAAGCAGGGATATGATGAGGGAAACTGAGGATTAAGTAGGACTAGGTAGTTAAGAAATATAATCAGTTAAATGTTTACAGTAGTAGATAAGAGGTTTAAGTGTAATAATCACCAAATGAGAATTTGGTACAGAACATCAGATTTTGTGCAAGAGGTGAAACAGCTTATATTTTCTTCTGGATAGGAAAATTATCTGTCTGATGAGCAAGAGCAGAACCAGTTGTTATGCAGATTATGTTTAATTTTATATATATATATATATATATATATATATATATATATATATATATAGGTTTACTATCATAAATTCGAAAATCAGAACAAAACGTGTCTGCATTTTCGAATTTATACATCGGAAATGAACATTTCCAAATTTACCTAAAGTCGAAAACAGCTGTGTATTGTCGAAAATGTCGCTCGTGACATTTTCGGCAATACACAGCACTCCCACCCATCCCGTGACTACCTACCTAACCAGCCTAAACACACAGTTATGCAGGGGGGCAAGCCCCCTGCAACCCCCTGTGGAGGGCTGCACCCCCCACACACCCCCAACTTAATATTCCAACTCCGAGATCGCACTACAGTGAGGAAAGGGATGTATTTCCCTAACCGCACTGTACCGCAATCCCCTCACATGAGCGAATGTTAGAATTGCGAATGCACAGTCCATTCGCAATGGTAACGTTCGCTCACATCACCTGCCGAAATATGAAGTATTCAAACATCTGTTTTTCGAATACTTCATAGCCGTGCAAGTGCACGTCGGCATTGTGATAGTAAACCATATATATATATATATATATATATATATATATATATATATATATATATAGATAGATAGATATATATATATAGATATATATATGTATATACCAAATATTTGTCTACTTCAGTGGCTCCTTTTCCATGCCAGAATGCAGCTCAATGGATCAGCTTACTTTCTTCTGCTCTTTCTTTGCAATGCTTCATGTTGCCCCATATGCCCCCAAATAAGATTAACAGATGACATTAACTTTTGTTCATAACCACAGTTTCAACACCAATGAAGACACAAATAAAACCATTGTGACCAGCTTGTTGCATTTCTAAACTTCAAAAAAACATAACAAATAACTTTGCAAAACATAAGCAATGTTTACTTGGCAGCATAGGGAACCCTCACCAGGTAAGGCAGATGTTACTAGAAGTATTAGAAAATACCACTCACTGCAAATTAACCAGACCCCAGTCCTCGGAGCAATGTACCACCAATGAATCTAACTTAGGTAGTAAAACCAATGAAAGTGGAAAGGGGAACAGAAGAAGGGTTCCTGAAATCAAGAAACCTGTCTTACTTCACCTCACACTCACAAATAAATTAAATCATCACTGTAGAGAAAGGGAGGGAAGGGCAGGCTGTAGAGAAAGGGAGGGAAGGGCAGGCTGTAGAGAAAGGGAGGGAAGGGCAGGCTATAGAGAAAGGGAGGGAAGGGCAGGCATGCACTAGATGCCCACAGCAAAGAGATCCAGCCACCTCAAACCCATCCTAGAAATAATGTCTTCCCCCCTCCCAAACCTCTGATCTCACTTTCTATCATTGCTCCTATAATTCCCATCTATCCCCACCCCTTGCCTTAGATATCATCACAGACACATAACTCATTAATATACTGGGAAAAAAATTCAAGGCAGGCATATGTAGACAAATATATATGCCTGTCAAACCTTATTTTTCATTGGCATTGTTTACTGACTTTGTTTGTTAACGGTCATGCAACTTGTACTAACCTTTTATTTTGTAATCATCACAGTCTGCTATACTGACAGAGATGGTGTGACACCAGGGAAATACTGACAGTCCAGCTATCTGGAATTTTGTAAATAATTATATGTCACTTGAAAATGTTAATATGATTTATATAGAATTGTGATGCTGGCAGCCCAGCTAGCTGGAATTTTGTAAATAATTCTATGTCATTTGTGAATATTGCTATGATTAATACAGACCTGTATGTTATGTACTGAGTTTTAAGGATGCAACCACAGTGTACCCTACTGGAAAAGAACAGAAATGAATATGTTTTATTTATTTATTTATTTTACATTTGTTGACCGGGCTAGTCTAACTGGATATATGTCCATTTTCAGTAGAGGCCCGGGGAGATAAGCTCCGAGGAAACAAACAAAATCACATATACAAAAATTAATGTATACAATGAACATTGCAGGTGCAGTACAGAGAATAATCAAAGAGGTCATTCATTCATAACATAGTGCAAAATATACAGATACAATTACTACAATACAAAATGTACTTGTGATACATCATAAAGAAAAAGATGGCAGCAGAATTATACAATATATTAGTATACAAGTAGTCATAAAGAAAAAGTAGGAGCTGAAATTATACAATATATTAGTAATAGTCTCCTTAATGAGATTCTGAAGATGTAAGTAATCGTATAGAAGGACAAGGTAAGTTGTTATTAAGAAAAAGGAACTTGATTACTGAGAAGATGAGGGTAGGTTGAACCAAGTAAGAAGAACTAGTTGATCAGTCAGGTTTAGTACAAGGGCACAACCAGTGTGTTCTGAGGAAAAGTTTCAATTTGGTTTTAAAGAGTGATATAGAGGGAAGAGAGCAAAGTTCATTAGGAAGAAGGTTCCAGGATTTTCCAACAGTATTTGAGAAGAGAGAGTCCCCAGCCCTGTTGTTTGATTTACAAATATTTACAAAAAGTTTAAGTGATGATCGTAAAGTCTTTAGATTGTTGTAGGGGATAATGAGGGTAGATAGTATAGCGGTATTGGTAGGTTGATAAATGGTTTTATGGGCAATGGTCAGTTGGTGGAATTTAAGCTGATTTTGTGATTCAAGCCATCCTAGCTGCTTTAGATTAAAAGAGTGGTGGGTTCTGAAAGGGTTACCTGGAGCAAATCTGGCTATGTTATTGCAAGAGTTTACCATTTTATTAATGCTGTTTTTAGAGAGATTAGTATATATGGGTGAGGCATAGAGGAGAGTAGAAATTAGATGGGTGTGAGCAATAGTTATTCGACCTGCAGGAGAGAGGAAGGGTTTGATCCTGTAGAGAGAGCCTAGTTTTCTATTAATAGATTTTAGGGTATTGTTAATATGGGTGTCAAAGTTAAGGTTGTTTCTATGGTGATACCTAGTAGTTTGGTAGTTGGATCTGGGGATATGAGAGTACCATTACTGGATGTTATTGTGAAGTCTATTGAGAGGGGACTTACAAGTAGGAGTAAAAAGGAGGAGTTTAGTTTTTTGGGGGTTCAGAAGGAGACAGCACTGTGTAAACCATTGTTCAACTGTGTTAAACACATTTTGGGTAAGGGAGTGAAGTTCAGATATAGATGTGGCGGAGCATATAAGTGTGGAATCATCTGCATATTGTATGCATGTAGCTTGGGGGATTGCTAGGTGAAGGTCATTGATAAATATAGAAAACAGGAGAGGTCCTAATATGGACCCTTGAGGAACACCAATGTTAACGGGCAGAAGGGTAGATAGAATGTTATGCCAAAGTACAGCCTGTTGTATGTTATCTAAGTAGGACTGGAACCATTTTATAGCTAGTGCATCTAGTGACAGGGATTTGAGGATATTTATAAGTATCTGGTGATTTACCATATTGAATGCCTTAAACAGATCTATAAACAGTGCAGAAGAAAGCATATTGAGGTTACGTTTTTTGTTAATACAGTCAGTAAAGGAAAGGAGGGCAGTAGTAGTGCTGTGGGAAGGTCTGAAACCATGTTGAGAGTTTAAAAGCAAGTTATTTTGGATTAGGTGGTCTAGCAATTGTCTGTGGATGCATTTTTCCAAGATCTTTGCTAAGGGAGAAAGTAGGACTATGGGACGGTAATTGGAGAGTTCAGTAGAGTTCCCACCCTTGTGAACGGGGATAATATGGGATACTTTCCAAATTTTAGGGATGTGTTCTTCACTGATGGTTCTATTGATAAGAATGGAAATGGGATAGGGGATGGATTTGGCTGCCTTTTGTAGATATTCAGCGGGTAGTTGGTCTGCTGAAGGAGTGCCGGTTTCAGTTTTTGGATAAGGGTAAGAATATATGTTGTTGGGACTGGTTGGAAGAGAAATGGAGGGGATGGGTTAAAGTTAGGGTTGGATAAGTTCTGAGTAGATAACTGACTGGCAAGAGTTTGAATGGCCTCAGTGAAAAAGGTATTAAAGGCATTAGCAGTCTGCTTGGGATTCTCCTGGTCTGTGCCTTGTGGGTTTGGTGTAATGGATTGACCTGGGTGTAATAATTGATTAATACTCTCCCAGAACATTTGTGGTTTATTATGGTGAGTCTGCTGGACTTGTAGGTAGTAGTTTATTTTATCAGACAGTATAGCTTTTTTAGTTTCATTTCTCAGCTGTCTGAAGTTTTGTTGGTCTACTGGGTTTTTAGTTAAATGAGATTTATTCCAGTATTTATTTCTGAGATGGATTTTTTGCCTGGTTTCTTTTGAAAGCCATGGGGCAGATTTAGTTCTCATTCTAATAGAGTGGGTTGGTGCATGGTTGTCTAGTATGGCTATATACCTGTGCAAATGTATGTGTTAAAAGTAAAAGCTGGAACATAAAGAGTTAACTTGCAGAACCTCAAGAAAATAAGTTGGAATCAAAGTGTTTCAGTGCAGCAAGCAGACGCAATGTCTAGAGCTAGAGGTTTTCCTATTGTCTTGAAACAGAAATAATTACTAGGTTTCAAATGCATTTATTTATTTATTTAATGGTATTTGTTTTACATTTGTTTACCAGGAAAGTCCGACCTGGAACAAAGCCAATTTTCAGCAGAGGCCCAGGGAGAAATGTTCCAGATGCATGTCTTAGCAACATCCATGTAAACATGTTTAATTGTTTTATGACTTCCAGTTCTAAGCAAACATCTGAAAGATATGTATTTTTCACATAGAAATCATAAATGTTAAGCTGCTCTTAAACTGGGAACTGAAGGCAGGTGACAAAGAGTAATGTCATCCAGGCTAACCCATTAGTAATATGCAATATTAATTTAAGAACTCTTTCAGAGAAAGTCTGTGTATTTTGTATGCTGTCTTGGACCTAGCAAGAACATCCACTCATCAGCATTTGGCTTGCTCTGTAAATAAGTTATTTAGAGCATAGTATATTTTAGATATAGACAGGAATATAGTAAAGATTACTTTAGATGTTTCTGTATTTATTTATTTGAGACTGTCCTGCAGTGTTGTTTTAAAATATTTCCTGTGATTCTGAACTCTGTAGTTACTGTGTTGTTTGAGTATTGTTTTGTTATTTTATTATTTATTATTAAATATATTTAAATTTTTTAATTGTGGCTGGTTTGATTAGAGATTGCATATGTAATTTGTGACACTGTATAGGCCACTCCTAAATAGCCATAAAAGTCTTGGTCACACTTACCATTTGGATAACAATAACATTACACAATAGGATTGGTCACCTTTTGTAAGGGCCTTAAAAGTAGTTGATAAGTAGTGGCTGGTGGCAGCTGGTACTACTTTATAGTCTAGGCAGAAAGGGGCATATCTAGTAAACTTGTGCCAGTCTTTCCCAGGTGTGTGTTTGCTTTTGTGTATAAATCAGATCTCAAAGTGTGTGTGTCAGCTACTTGGGCAGGGACAGGAAGCACTGGTCAGACAGAGAGGGTGCTGGAGGTTTTGGCTTGGTGTCTCAGCTGAGATCTCAACCCTATAGCTGTGCCAGTGGGGAGTCTTATTGGGGATCTGGAGAAAGACAGAAAAAGAGCCCCCAGAGTGACTGTGATCTGTGTGTGGTCTAAAGGGAAATTGCACTTCACTGTGTATGTACCTGTAGTCCTCCCAATCTGTACGTCCCTCACTGGTGCTAGTGGTGAGGATTGAGGCTCCTTGATTACTGGACCAGTGCAGGGGCATCAGATATTAATTAGTGACAATGGTGTGATATCCACATTACATATTAATTAGTTGACTGTGGTGCCGTGAACATTCAGACTTCATATTACAATTGTTTTATTTTTTTGCTGTTAGCTTAGTTAGTCAGAGAGATCAGGAAAGTATGTCAGGAGAGGAGTATGGCAAGCTGACAAGGAGCCATTTGGCTGAGATGTGCCATGCGAAAGGTCTGGTGCATGCCAGCCTGGCTAATACAGACATGATTGCAGCTTTAGTCTCAGCTGCATCACATAATAACAACCATTAGAACAATCAGGCTGGCCGTGGACATGTACATCTCTCAGAAAATGGACAGCTCAACCTTTCCACAGAGGACTTAAAATCAGACTGGAGTTAAAGATACCTGAGTTGAAGGCCAAACATTTGGAAATAGAAGCAGCAGAAAGAATGTAACATCTGGAGGCTGAGGATAATGAGAGACAGAGGCAACATGAAAAGGAGATGCTAACTCTTCACCAGAGTCATGGAGGTAATGGGAAAGTGAGTAACCAAACCCCAGAAGCAACAAAGGTCAGTAAATTTCTTCCACAATTTTCAGAGGGGGATAATTTTGATAGTTTAATTCATAAGTTTGAGAGGGTATGTAAACAATATAATGTTGACCAAGGCTGATGGTTATTGTTCCTGACCACCATACTCCATAGTAAACCTGTAACCACTATTTCTAAACTATCTGATACTGACTATATAAATTATAATGTTGTAAAAAACTGTTTGCTAGAATGTTTTAAGTTATCACCTGAATCAAGTTTTGTGAGCACAGATGCAAGGCAAATGAAAGTGTGTGTAAATATTCTGATGAACTAACCACTTATTTTCATAAGTGGGCGAGTGTATGTCAGGTCACCTCTTTTCTAGGGCTGGCAGACCTTTTGGTGAGGGAACAGGCTCTTAGCACTTTGCCTGAGGACATGAGAATATGGTTAGCTGATAGACAATGCACTACAGCAGATGAGTTGGGGAAGAAGGGAGACCAATGCCTATGAAGCAGGGCATCACTGGACAGGAAAGTGATACCCATGCTGCTCATGGGTCTAAGGGAACCCATGATGGGCAGCCCAGACTGCCCCAACAGAGTCTGCCAGTAACAGGGAATGCCACTAGTCCAGGTACATGTCCAGGACCAAAGGTTAAATGTTTAAATGCAACCAGTGGGTCCATGTAGCATATAGATGTCCATGGAGGCAAGGTTGGGAACAAAATGTGGGACAGCCAGTAAGTGGGAATGACAAAATGCCAACAGTAGGTTGTCTTCAGACAACAAGCATACCAAACTATCACCCTGTAGATGTCCGGATAGGGAATGAGTCTCATAATGCAGTACCGTGTGTGCATGCAATTACATGGAGTCAGGCTTGCAGACAAGCATGTGGGTCTGGTAGCCTGGGGAAGACCCAGAAAGATTGCACACTTGCAGCCAGGAATGATGAGGTGGTTACTTCAGGGAGGGAGTTACCCTGTAGCAGTGAGACTGAAGGTGAGCCATAGCTGCTTGTAGGTACTGATGTTCCCTTGGACAGAGTAACTGCAAGGGCAAAGGTGAGTAGTAGTACCCCAGCTAACAGTGAGGCACTGCTGTCAGAGAATACCAGACTTCCTGTGGAAGGGGAGCTGGGAAATATTACAAAGAGAGAGTTGTGACAGGCTCAGCTCTCAGACCCTACATTACAAGGCCTGAGGGAGCTAGCTAGTGAGGCACCTGATTCTCAAGGGAAGGGGACATCTGTATACTGGGACAAAGGGTTACTGTACAGAGTGTGGACCTCTGAGGGAGGGATAGAGGGTGAGAGAATACAGCAGTTGGTTGTGCTTTGAGCCCACCATCTGGCACTTCTAGCCATAGCCCATGATATTTCCTTTGCAGGTCATATGGCATAAAATATACGAGATGTATTATGCAGAACATCTATTGGCCTGAGATTTCCAGAGATGTGACAGAGTACTGCAGGACTTGTGAGCAGTGCCAAAAGGTATGCATGGGAGGAGACAAGGTGAAAGCTCCTTTGATGCCTTTGCCTGTGATTGAGGCAGCATTTCACAGGGTAGTCATGGATACTGTGCAGCCTCTGAGTACCCCAAGTTCAAAGAGAAAAGGCATATCCTAGTGGTAGTAGATTATGCTACCAGATACCCTGAGGCAGTGGCTCTGTCCTCCACTGAGGCAGAAAAGGTGGCAAATGTTTTGTTAGAAATTTTCAGCAGGGTAGGTTATCCAAAAGAAATACTAACTGACTGAGGATCCAATTTCATGTCAGTCCTGCTGGATTGTCTGTGGAAGTACTGTGGAGTGAAGCACCTAAAGACCACCCCCTGCCATCCCAGGACTAATGGTCTTGTTGAGAGGTTAAACTCTACACTCAAGATGATGCTACAGGAATTTGCAGACCAGGGACTGGGACAAATATTTGCCCCTTCTGTTGTTTGCTTACAGAGCGGTTTCCCAGGAATCCACAGGTTTTTACCCACTGAGTTGTTGTATGGGCATAGGGTGAGGGGGACCTCTAGATTTGATTCAAGATGAGTGGGAGAGTGAGTGTGAATCCCACAAGGAGTCTGTTGTGGCATATGTCCTAAACCTCAAGATAAGGCTCAAGGAACTCATGTGCTTGGCCCAGGAGAACCTGGCAGAAGCCCAACAGCAGAAAAAGGTATGGAATAACAGGAATGCTTGATCTAGAGTGTATGCTGTAGAGCAGCAGGTAATGGTTGTCATTCCTGTCAGACAAAACAAGCTTCAGGCAGCTTGTGAGGGACACTATAAGGTGGTAAGGAAGGTCAGTGATGTTAAGTAAATGGTAGAATTGCTAGGCAGGAAGCAGGGGCACAAACTGTACCATGTTAACATGATGAAACCTTATCATGACAGGGAGGCCCTTATGCTACATATTTGCAGTACAAGGCAGAAGGAGTCTGACGGGGATCTTTGGCTGCAGGGAGGCAGCCAGGAAAATCCCAAATTACTATGGTGGAGCATAGGGTTGCAGGCATATGATGGGACAGTGCAGCACAGTACTGGGATCAGCACAGCTGGAATCTAAATACAGGGAATGGGGTAATGTATTCCCAGATAAGCTCAACCCTCTCAAGCAATGTTTCTCAAGGGTCACTTGAAAAACTAGCTTGAGTTTTTGGGGAGGGGAGAAATGTAACACCAGGGAAATACTGACAGTCCAGCTACCTGCAATTTTGTAAATAAGTATCTGCCACTTGAAAATACTAATATGATTTATATAGAATTGTAATGCTGCCAGTCCAGCTAGCTGAAATTTTGTAAATAAATCTATGTCATTTGTGAATATTGCTATGATTTATGAATAACTGTATATTATGTACTGAGCATCAAGAATTAACCACAGTGTACCCTACTGGAAAAGAACACAAATGTATATAAACTATATACCTGTGCAAATGCATGTTTTAATAGTAGAATCTGGAACATACAGAGTTAACTTGCATAACTTGAAGAAAATAAGTTGGAATCAAAGTGTTTTATGATTGTGTTTCAGTGCAGCAAGCAGACACAATGTCTAGAGCTAGAGGTGTTCCTATTGTCTTGAAACAGAAATAATTGCTAAGTTTCAAATGTAAAAGTGTGTAATTGTTTGACAACTTCCATTTCTGAGCAAACATCTGAGAGATATGTCGTTTTTACATAGAAATGTTACATTTTGTTAAGTTTCTCTTAGCTTGGGAACTGAAGGCAGGTGACAAAGAGTCATGTCATCCAGGCTACCCCAGCAGTATCATGTGATATTAATTTAAGAACTCTCTCTGAGAATGTCTGTGCATTTTATATGTTGTCTTGGACCTAGCAAGAACATTCACTCATCTGCATTTGACTGGTATTATTTAGGGTATAGTGTCTTTTAGATGGAGACAGGAATATTGTAAGAATTCGTATAGATGTTTTCTGTATTTATTTGAGACTGTCCTGCAATGTTGTTTTAAAATATTTCCTGTGATTCCGAACTCTGTAGTTACTGTATTGTTTGAGTATTGTCTTATCCCTTTATTTATTATTAAATATATTTAAACCTTTTAATTGTTGCTGGTTTGTTTAGAAATATTTAAGCTTTTAGTATACTTGTATATGTATTTGGTGACACTGTACAGGCCACTCATACAAAGCCTTAAAAGTCTTGGTCACACTTACCATTTGGAAAATAGTAACAACACAGTAGGATTGGTCACCCTTTGTAAGAGCCATCAAAGTAGTTGATAAGTAGTGGCTGGTTGCAGCTGGTACTACCTTATAGTCTGGGCAGTAGGGGCATAGCTAGCAAAACCTGTGCCAGCCTTTCCCAGTTGTGTGTTTGTGTTTGTGTATAAATCAAATCTCAAAGTGTGTGTGTGTCAGTTACTTGGGCAGGAACATGAAGCACTGGTTGGACAGAGAGGGTGCTGGAGGTTTTGGCTTGGTGACTCAGCTGAGATCTCAACCCTATAGCTGTGCCAGTGGGGCGTCCTATTGGGGATCTGGAGAAACAGAGAAAAAAACAGCCCCCAGAATGACTGTGATCTCTGTCTGGTCTTAAGGGAAATTGTACTTTACTGTATGTGTACTTGTAATCCTCTAAATGTGTACATCCCTCACTGGTGCTAGTGATGAGGATTGAGGCTCCCTGATTACTGGACCAGTGCAGGGCCATCCCAGATGGCCTGATTATAACTGGACAAGTTCACATTGGTTGTAGCTTCAGAAAGGCAAAACAATCTATTTGAAAAAGCTTGAAACAGATGACAAGAAAAAGGCATTTTTGCATAGGGGCAAATGCCTCTGTAACCTCTATGCAGAGGATCTGCCTGCAATACCTTTCTTATTTATGTATATACTAAGTACAGGATCTTACAGCCTCAGAGTATACTGAAAATACCAGAAACTTTGAATCCCCGCTGGGACATTAAAACAAGTGGCACAGATGATGATTCCCAAATGAAAACAGGAACTGATGAGTTCCAGCTCAGGGAACTATGCATGACAAGCTTAAAACCTTGTATAGTTTACTCCTGACCAAATGTAAGGAACCTGGTGGAGATTGCAACTATATGTTGTAAAGTTGAACAGTGTTGCAAAGTTACTGGCTAATGTTGTTGACATCTAGTTGTCCATTATATTTGTGCAGTGACCTATTCAGTAGTGTATGCTTTAACTGTATATGGTGCCAGGCTTTCAACATTTGTCCTTTTGACTTTGGTCATTCTACATTTGATATTTTGGCATTAGGGATTTAACAGTATTCTGTTTGAACTACTGTGCAATGGAAAAATAATGCACTTTTTTATGCGTACATTATATGGATTGGCTTAACTGGTTATCTGTAGCAACATTTGCCTGGTAGCCCATGTCATAACTTAAAAGAGATCAGTTAGGAAATGTCTGACGATACAGCTAACAAGTACTAAGCAAATACATAGATAAAGTTAATCAAGGACAAAGGACAGCCCCAATCACAATGGATGAATGGTTTCTTTTTGGTGGTATAATCTGTATACATCTGTGACTTTGGGGTATCCTTAATGCATAGTGTCCCCCCTATCCATATGTCCTTTGCTCTTACATTAACTTTTTGAGTGACTTTACAATAGTATTTAATTTTTTTTTTCAAATTTTAATTTAACTTTCTTTTCAGTTGTTGTGCCTTTTGGCTTTTCCCGGTTAGGGGTTGCCACAGCGGAACTTCGGTCCGCTAATGATTGGCAGTCGATTTTTACGTGCTGAGTTACCAGCTCTGACTCACAACCTTCAACGAAGGTACGCCCATTTACGCATGTCTGCACACAGAAATGTTCTAGCTGAGAATCGAACAGGACAACGTTGTACTGTGAGGTGACAACGCTACCACAGCACCACCACCGCAGTCCTAATTTAACTTTCTTTTCAGTAATTTAAGATAATATTTAAATAGGGTTTCCAGTATCTAGTAGTAGTGCAAAAAACTCAAGCTCTCATAGCAAACTGTTTTGTGTGCTGATGGTACAGGATTTAAAACTTTTTCCATTAACTGATTAAGTGAAAATGTAACATGTAAAAAGTGCTTGTAGTGTATAGTAGGAGCCCAGAGGATTAAGTATCCACTTTATTTGTAAGTTACTTTGAGTGCCACAGGTGCAGGGTTGGAAGCCTTTTTCCTTGCTGCTTTGTTAACTTTAAGTGGCATAGAAAAAGATTTAAAAACTATCCCTAATGTCTAATGTTCCTGCCCATACATTTTCATGCTGCAAAAATTTTGCTCTATTAGCTTTTTAAGTGACTTTAGGGTAATTTATAATTATGTCAGCTATATGTTTTCGAGTAACATTTATAACAAATATGGTATTGCATTAG
Source organism: Protopterus annectens (assembly GCF_019279795.1). Classification (NCBI taxonomy): domain Eukaryota; kingdom Metazoa; phylum Chordata; order Ceratodontiformes; family Protopteridae; genus Protopterus; species Protopterus annectens. The sequence continues at coordinate 748,101,296 of NC_056732.1, read as the reverse complement.
TATTTATTGTACATGTACATATATATATATATATATATATATATATATATATATATATATATATATATGCTCCCCACACCCCCCTAAATATGTATACTAACTCTAGGATTGCACTACAGTGGGGAACAGGGCATATACCTGTTTACATGAAATGAGTTTCAGTAAAATGTGTTTTCAGTGAAGTGAGCTTTCAGTGAATTGTGCTCAGGAAATTCATTTTCAGTGAAATGAGAATTCGACGAAATGAGTTTCAGTGTTATTTCACCGCCTTTATTCACAGCTTCTCGAAATTATGGGTATATTTTAGATGTCACTCAAACAATTTATTTTGCAAGTAGGCAAGTGCAACAGCCTTGAAAAAGTATGTCTATATATATATATATATATATATATATATATATATATATATATATATATATATATATATATATTTATATATATATATATATATATATATATATATATATATATATATATATATATATATATGTATACATAAAAAAGAAATGGCCAGCACAACGTATGAGAGAATAAATAATTTATTGAAAAAACATACCAGTTTTGGCTAAATGCTGTCTTCAGCGCAGTTACATTCACAATGATAATACAGCTTCCTAAATGGTTATTGCACCAATCATATCATACACTTCATGAATAATTCAAAACATTATATTAAAAAAAATACATTATATAAAGCTCTTATTTAAACTGATGCCATAAGAGCCAGTTATAATCATATAAGCATATGCATTCCTGTAAACAAATAAATATAATGCCATACTATAATCAGATTTGTACAAAAATATATATCTCTAGCACAAAACTAGCAGGTCTTGTTAAACATGTTCATTTAAGCCAGGTGAAAAAACACCACCAAGTTTAATAATCCATGTATGTTCCTTTATGTTAAGAATATTATGCCAGCTGGCTTTCATATTTCTACTCCCCATAATGATAAACCAGTATAAAGGATCATGAATTCCTTCCTCCAAACTATTCATGTTCTAGAAGAGATAGGATTTACAAAAAGGGTGGAGGCATCGCCTTGCCATATCCAACTTCCCTCACAGTGATTCCCTACTCAAAGCCTATTCCTCTCTTTTCCACAACAGAGTTACTTATCACCTTCTTAAAACTAAATGAATGTAAAAGCCTTTGTATCATAGTCATTTACATTCCCACCAGGCAATAATGTCCCAGTCCTTGAAGACATTCTTGCCTGGACCACCAACAATATAAAAAATGAAAGAATCATCCTAGGCGGTGTCAAAATTAACTGATTAGACATCAATAACAACCTTCCTTCTAGCATCAACCTTCAAATCTACACACAGCTAAACATTACTAGGCCTGACAACAAATATAACACAGGCTCAGTCCTTGATTGGATCTTGGTTTCCGACCATAATTAAATTTCTACCTCAGGCATACTCCTACACAGTATAAGTGACCACTCACTTGCATTTATTACGCATAAGCCCACCAGCCTACCACATATACACCAATATAAATACATCCATGATCTCTCCCACTTCTCCCCAAATACCTTCAATGACACTTGGCACAGCATCAACTGGAACCCACTAAAACTTTTCCCACTAAACGAAGCTGTGGAATTCTTCAATTCCACATTTCTTAGAATCCTAAATAATCTTGCCCCTATTAGGCTAAAAGTTAAAGTGAAACATGCGAGCTGGCTTGCAAAGTCCACAAAGCAAATCGTGTCCTCAAGGGACAAAGCCTGGAAAATTGGCAAAAAAATAAAAGCCCTTCCAACCTCACACAATATAAACAACTTCGCAATTGGGCCAAATGATTAGTATTCAGAAACAAAAAAGATTACTTCCAAACCCTCCTAAATCAGAACAAACAAAACCCCCCAAAAATTGGAGAGTAATCAACTCCCTACTTCATCCTGGAACCAGCCATGATCCTTGTCCAGGCCCAGAAAAAACTCCATCTCCGCTAGCCTCACTCTTTAACTCCTATTTCTTTGACACCATTGCTAAACTTACTTCCACCTTCTTACCCATCACAATGGACCCACCGAACCCTACACTACAGCATGTCCCAACTTTTACAATATCCACTTTCTCACTCTCTCCAGTACCAATCTCAACTATACAAAAGCTTCTTGATAAACTAAAACCATGCACCAATGCCCCAGACAATCTACCTACAGAATTCTTACAACTATCAGCCTCCTCTATTGCTTACCCCACCAGGATTCTCATCAATAGGTCCATTCAGGAAGCATGTATACCCAACATCTGGAAAAAGGCTCATGTTCTCCCTCTACATAAAGGTGGCAACAATTCTGATATCTCTAACTTCCGACCTATTGCCATTCTTTCCCCCATTTCAAAAATATTGGAGAAATGTATTCACAGTCAGCTCTGCAATCACCTTGTTAAATACAACCTCCTTTCCCCCACTCAGCGTGGCTTTAGGCCAGGCCACAGCACCAATGCTGCCCTGATTTCCTTCCTAGATATAGTAAACCGAGCACAGGATACTGGTTCTATAGTCTCTGCACTTTTTCTTGATCTATCAACAGCATTCGACACTGTCTCCTACTCTCTTCTGCTTACTAAACTTTCCAACATTGGAATATCTCCCCCCATCCTACAATGGTTTTATAGCTATCTCAGCAATATGCAACAGTCTACTATTTGGATGCACTCCTCTTCCCCTTTCACTAATACTAATACAGGTGTACCACACGGCTCTATATTGGGTGCCTTTCTTTTCAGTACATTCATCAACGACTTCCATACTACTTCTACCATTATTCAGTACACAGACGATTCCACTATTATCTGTTCTTCTAAATCAGCATCTATACCACAGCAACTAATCCAGCATGCCTTTACCTTAACTGAAACCTGGATGTCACAAAACCATCTTTTCCTCAGTCCCAATAAAACCTATTCACACCCAAAAAATACAGCCCAGTCATTAAGTCCAAACTCTCTGTTCAGTCCCAAAATAATACTACTATTGAAGTCGTTCCTAGTACTAAATTGCTTAGTGTAACCATCAACGACAACCTAACCTTCGACCTTTAAATCTATAATAACATCAAAAAAAATCATAAACTAGGAGCCCTCTATAGGCACAACAAAGTTCTCAGCCTTTCTGCTAAAAGGGCTCTTGTCTCATCATTTCTATTTCCAACTCTACTATATGGCGCCCCTACCTTCACCAATATTCAGTCCTCTCTGAAAACTAAACTCAACTCATGCTACAACAAAGTTGCCAAACTGGCTTCAAATGCTAAATTCTCCACCAGACATTGTTCTTCTCTGCAACAACTAAACTGGCTAGAATTCCCCCATCACCTCACATACTTACAACTAACTACTGCCTACAAACTTATCTACTACCAGCAGCCTGTCCATCCCTCTCCCATATCCTGACCATGTACCACACCAATTGTCACCTTAGATCAGAAAACAAAATGCTTCTAAACATTGACAAATCTAAGCTACCAGCCGGTCAAATGCTGTATTCTTTTACTGTCTCCAAGCTATGGAATAGTCTTCTTCCTACACTCAGGGTCATCTCTAACCCCTTAGCATTTAAAAGATCCCTTAAACATCATCTCGCTTCACATTGGATATGCACCTACTCTCCTACTGACAACCTTAAAACCTGACCCCTGTCTTAACACATTGTATCACTACTTCCATACGCTTGACTGCAAAACATTTTTACTTTTGTGCAATTACTTCTTACATGTGCAAGTTCTGCGCTAAACTCTTCACTTTCTGTATTCAACAATTTCACACTTGCATGTATTTAGTGTTTATTTGCAAGTATGAAGGGATCATCTATGTATCTACTGAAATGTCATTAGTGTACAAAATTAATTTGAACTGTATTTAGTAACTATTTTGGATGTAACTATCAAATGTTTTAGTAGTGTTCAAAAATGATGTATGTATTTTATTTTCTTCTACTGTGTACACATGTAATGAGGAGCTTTTCTCCCCGGGCCTCCACTGGAAAGGGGCTCTTCTAGGCCCAGTGGACTTTCCTGGTTAACAAATGCAATAAATAAATAAATATATAAATAATTATATCAATAATGGTAAATTTGAAACTCGCTGTTGGATGCTGTATGGAATGCTTGTACAAAGCATTTGAGATGGTTTTGTTTCTAATAACACCCGTTTTCAGAGATACACAGTTTAAGTGGACAAGATGTTTGGCTGACATAGAAGGCCGAACAAGTGCAAGTTACAAGATATATAATCCAAACAGAACTACAATTAGCCAAAATATTGATATAGAAAATTTTGGAAGTGTCCCTACTAGTAAATTCCTTAGTTTTGTTGACATACCTACAAAAAGTACAATGGCCACAGGGTATCTGAGCCTGGACTGACAGCCACAATAATATATTTTTGAAATATTATGACACACTGGAACTCTTTTGCTTTTACATTCCTATGCTTCCCATTTATTTTGCCGGATTAGCTGGTGGAAGATTGAGATATAAATGTGCAAGTCTTCTGCATGAAGATATATACGGCAGAGTGAGGGGCCATTTCTAAACACGACCAGATAATAGGAATATAAAATAATCAGGGAGTTCATAAACTGTGAAAACTGAAAGCCCAAAAGCCTGTCCTTCAGGAAGTCTAAGTACTTCTGTAAAAGTTACTTCATGAATTGTTGGTATTGTAAAGGCTCTGTTGCTTAGTTATTTTTATCATGTACTAGATTGTCATGAAGATACCAAATAAGGTCAGTTGATTTGTGTGAAACAATTCATTTAAAGTGTTGGAGGCCCTTTTAAAAGTAAACAAAAATACTTTACTGGTTCATTCATATTTCTCTACTCATGATTGTAATGACATATTTATTATAGCTATCAGTGGTATGGTTATGGCCAAGAGAATTTTAGAAAGTAAAGATGAAGGTTACATAGTATAGTCCCAACCTGCAGGAGCTACCCTTATTCTGCTGTCTGTGCTCACTTTTGCTAGGGCCATTCACAAGCCTCGGACTGGCACACCCCCCACCACCACCACCTTCAATTCTGAAGCTCAAATCAGGCCCTGGGAAATCTCAACTTGTATACACAAGCCATATAGTAGAATTAATTATTAGTTTGCTCAGGTCATCCACAAGCCTTGATAGAGCATATCCCTCCATCTTTGGTTCTGAAGCAAATTTTCAGCATAAGCTCACATCGGCCTTGGGAAAACTCAACTTTTATACACAAGCCTTCCAGTAGAATTAATTATTAGGTGAATGTCACTGAATTGCTTTTAACAATTGTCTCTTATTTTGTGACTATCATTGTGGGGTGAGCACAGTTGCAATGAGCTCCATTCAGCTTCCAAATTGGAGAGCGTTAATGAAGTCGGCTACTAGGAAGGAACATAGTCTACTAATTGTACAAGTTCCTTATTCCCTCTGTATGCAAACAGGTGAGCTCCAGAGGCTAAGGTTAAAACTATTCCAAAACAAACCTTTAATTCAGTTCCAATTCCCTTAGCTCTACTCATCCTTAAAGAGCTTGCTAGCGACATTTGGTTTCTGTAAGCTGAAAAGCTCTAACATAGTGTAGTGTCTTACTTACATTTCCTGGCTCCTAATTGTTTTTTTTTTTTTCTTTTCTTTTTGGACTCCCTCCTGCTGGGGTTGCTCTGCAACCACTTCTAACCACCCACTCTGACACTGATAATTGCTACCCCCTTCCCCTGAGCCATTCTCATAGGAGGCTATATCGATACCCACTCCTCTGGGAGCCATCTTTAAAATGTAGTAAGGCAAATAACTTACATCCTCATTATAAACTTATGTTTTACTTAATTATTGTATCAATCTTGTGGTCTAGTTTAGCTTCGCTCTGCTCACCTCTCGCTGTGATCAGGCTTGCTCCTCACCCTGCCCTGTCCCCTATTTCCACCCACCCCCAGTACTGTTAAATTTATACTGTCCTAGCCATGCCCCCCTGCTTCTTCCTCCCAACCAGCATCTCACACATCACCAAGTGGCCCTCCGTCTCTACAATCCAACATTACTCCTTCCTTTCCTGCCAAATCCTGGTAGAAAACTGTGCCCTATAATGGCCAGACCCCTTGCTATGCTAGGATCAACAAAAACACTAGTATTTTCTCTACTCCCCCTGATGCTCATCCTTTATCTCCTCACCACCTATGAAAGCCAGTACCACCATGGATTCCACTACCCAAAATATCAAACAACCACCCCAGACTTCTCTTACAAGTTAGCTCACCTAACTATCCCCCGCACGTCCAAACCCTAATCCCCTTTACCTCATCACCCAAGTAAAACCTTAAAATCTAATCCAAGGGACAAGCACTATCTAACACTTATTTGTATGTTTCTAAAGCTCATAATCAAATTTCAATAAAACCTCATTATCGATGGGGATATCTATCCCAACCCTGTCCCGTCTTCACCTGTTGACAATAGCACCTTCACTGCCAACCCCATCAATAAACTACCCCTTAACAGTCCTGCAAGCACTCACCTCACATTTCACTTGAACATTTGAAGTATAAATAATAAAATCTCCAACCTGCATGCCCTCTTAGCAGTTCATTCCCCAGACATAATGTGTCTTACAGAAACCTGGCTTAAACCTACTAGTGCCAATAATGAGTTATTACCCCCGGGCTAAAACATACAGCAATTAGACCAAACAGCTTAGAAGGGAGATGGGATAGCAGTTCTTGACAAAAATACAAAGTGTTAATAGAGATCCAGTTCAACTGCCCCTATTTAATAACGCATAAATCCTCATTACCAAATGGCAAATTAACAATAATAAGAGTATAAATATTGTCTGTGTCTACATTCCCCCAGACAATAAAATAAGCACTCTGGAAGATATCCTGCAATGGTTATCCACTACCTACCCCCAAGAAACCATTGTTCTTGATGACTTTAACACTGACTGGTGCACCTGCTCAGCTGAATCCCCTGTCACCCATATAAATCTGTTTGGGTTCACACAACTAATAACCTCTGCCACTAGGATTAGTAAATTCACCAACTGGGAAAGTATCTTAGATTGGGTACCTGTCAATAGCCACCCAAGCTTGTATACAGCTGGGACTCTACCCGATGACCTAAGTGATCATTCACTAACTTATATTATTAAGCATAAGGCAGAAACACACCACAAGACTACATACAAAACAATCAGAAATAATAAAAACTTCAATCCTACTAACCTCCTAAACGAACTTAAATTGCTCAACTGGTCAGTCCCAAAAAATCTAGCACTAATTGAAGGAAGCTGTAACTTTAACAATAAATTCCTGACAATCCTTGACTCCCATGCTCCTGCATGTACTATAAAGACTAAATCTAATACTGCTCCATGGCTCACAAAAGAAACCAAGATAAAAATCAAACTTAGAAATATAGCCTGGACCAAACGGTGAACAACTAAAGCCCCCCTTGACAAAGTGAGATATCGTCAACTTAGAAATGAAACAAAAAACTCATTTTGCTGGACAAAAAAAAAAACTACTATCAGAACCTCCAATTTAAACACCAAAACAATAACCAAAATTTTTGGGCAGGTATTAACTGACTTCTTCATCCAGGACAATCTACTAACCCAACCCCATTAACTACACCCACAAATCCACAGAAACTGTTGCCACTGCCATTAATATTTTTTTTTCACTGAAACTATTCAGTTCTTAGCTAACCAACTTACTCCAACCCACTCTAACTATACCACTAACACACCCACTTCTCATTCCCCCTTTAACTTCCAACATGTCTCTACCACTTTTATTCGATCCCTTATCAAAAAACTAAAACCAACCACCCTTTCTGCTGACCTCCCTGCAGAGTACCTACAAATGCTGCTGATGTCATAGCATTCCCCATCTCTACCCTAATCAATAGAACACTAACTGATGGAACTATCCCCTCAATCTGGAAAATATCCCATGTTATCCCACTCCACAAAGGTGGAAGTTCAACAGAACTGTTCAACTACAGACCCATTGCCATTATCTCACCACTAGCCAAATTAATGGAGAAGTGTGTTTATGAGCAGCTTATGGACTATCTCATTCAGAACGGTCTGCTTGGCAGCTCTCAGCATGGCTTTAGGCCACATCACAGCACCTTCCCTGCCCTTCTTTCTTTTACAAATACCATATTCCAGAATAGGAATATCAACAGGCTATCTTCAGCCCTATTCTAGACCTGTCGAGGGCCTTTGATATGGTCAATCACAAATTATTCATCCATTTCCTAAAATCCATCAACCTAGATAACCATGCTATTCAGTCGTTCCTTTCCTATCTGAATGGCAGACAACAGGCTGTATTATGGCAGGATAAACTGTCCAACCTGCTACCTCTCACCCTTGGTGTCTCTCAGGGCTCTATTCTAGGTCCTCTACTCTTTTCTATCTTCATCAACAATATTCATACTGCCATCCCTGATGCAACCTGCATTCAATATGCAGACTATCCTACCCTGATCTGTATGGCGTCCTACACTTTAGACTTGCAAACCTTAACACAAAACACATTTAACACAGTTGAAATTTGGTTCTCTAATCACCATCTGTTGTTATATACCAGCAAAAGTAAACTGCTCCTCCTTAACCCCACCAGTAGATCCACCCCATTTTCCTTCTCCGTAACAGCCAACAATGGTACCTCTATCTCTGCAGGTGAACATACTAAGCTTTAAGGAGTAATAATGGACAATAATCTCAAATTTTATCTGCATATCAATAAAACAATAAAAACCATTAATAAGAAGCATTGCTCATTATATAGAAGGAAACCTTTTCTAACCCCATTAGCTAGGACTGCAGTCGCCTGCTCACACCTACTCTCTACCCTTCTATATGCCCTCCCCCATACTCTCCAATTTGAGCAAAACTGCACTTAGTGAGCTCTCTCACTGTTACAATCATATTGCCAGATTTGCCATAGGCTCAGCATACAGGACACATCACTGTCAAAACCTCAGTCTTATCGGGTGGCTAGAACTGCCTAGCCTACTTCTGTTCAATCAGCTTATCGTAGCACACAGAATTCTGTACTACCCTGAAATTACTCTGGCACTCAAAAATATCATAAAGCCATACAGTAATTCAAGGCAACTATGATCATCCAATAAACTGTTGGTCCAAACCCACAAAGCCATTAACTCAGCCAGCGACTCCCTGTATGCAAACATCATTGGTAAAACTTGGAATTCACTTCCATCTAACCTTACCCTCAAACCTTTTTTAAGTCTCTTCAAAAAAGGCCTCAAACAATATTTTAAAGAGCACTGGCTTTGTCCCTGTACTAACCCTTATTAATCACTACTTATTCAATGCCTTATTTAAATTAATATTTTACGCATCTCTTGCTCATAATAACTTGCTGTAACCTGCTGTTTTTATATACTATTACACACTGTGTATATTGTGAGGACCTACTAGAGGACTTTGTAAATATGTCTGACTCACATCTATGTTCTAGCTGTGTTATCTGGAGCTGTTCTCCCCGGGCCACTGTTGAAAATGAGCATATATCTAGTCAAACTATCCCGATCAACAAATTTAAAATAAATAAATAAATTTGTTTGACCTGATAGACATCAATAAATGGAAGCTGGAAAGATTGACTTGGATAGTCTAGTAAGATAAAATGTTTGATTAATTATATCTGGAATTACTGGCTAAGCACCTTGTGCAGTAGCAGAAGCATATGGCACATTATTTTGATAAAGGTACTGTGATATTTCACTTGGTCACATGTTTATTTGTATGCATCTTCTCATTCTCTACAGATTTTTTTTATTGTGTCTTTTTATCGCCCATCTGCTAGTTATTTTCCATATTTTGCCCTGTTAAGAAAAGGAACCTTAAACTGCCACTGTCTTCTGAGTTGTTTCTGCTATCTCTGTCATTATCTTGGATACTAAATATGTCAAATATGGGGAGTATAAACCAATTCAAGATCTACCTTAGGAAATGAGTCATTAAGATAAATACAGTTAAAGGTAAACATTTTTCACAAGTTGGACAGGAAGACATACCATAAAAGTTACGTCCTGCAGCATATAAGCACGCAATAATACCAGGCAGGGTGGGTGTTACAGAGAAATAATTACTGGCAAGGAGTGCTGTGAGGGCCTGACTCCTCAGGTGGAGGCCCTGTCCACACCTTAATATCTGTAATTTCCCTGTAATCTCCCATCCCAGATAGAAATACTGTACTTGGGAAACATGTTATCTGTTAAGTTGCTCTGCATTTGTTTTATTATTAGTGTGTTTATATTTTTTGTTGTATTCTAGACATAAATTATTTCCTTCACCAGACATTTGAGAGTTAGAGGAGTGTATGTGACTATTGTTGGAGGAAGTATTTTAGTTCCAAAATATAAAGTTATATAAGAATAATGTCTAGTCAAAGCAGTACTTACAGGGACATTACAAGAAGGGTACTGTAGGCTACTCAAAGTATTAATATGAAACACTGTTGTAGTCTATTAATTAAAAAAAACAGAAAAAAAAACAGGAACACAAAAAGTTACATATCGTAGGATTCAAAATCTGAGTCAAGATCAGAACGGTTGTTGTATAATAAACTATTGTACCCCCCCCCCAAAAAAAAAAAACACATACACTTGAATAAGCAAAATGAATAAAAGATAACAGTGAAGCAAGTTTGAGATGGGGATAGTTCTATGTGTATGAATTGGTCTAAATGTCTTGTTTTTGTATTGTATAAAAAGTTACACTCCATTTCATCACCAAGCTAATAAGAAGGAAAAACAAATAAAGAGAATAGTGAGGCTTCACTCTTAATAACTGTTATAAAGTGACGTCAGATCTAACAGCTGTTAAGATAGTCTTGAAAGAGAGGATGTAGGAGAATTCAGTCATTGTAAGGGCAGGATAAAATAACTTCTTGATGTGTTACTGAACAGTGTATATATTTTCATTTTCCAATTAATTGACGTGCATTGGAATTTAATTTTTATACAGCTGAGCATAAACTTTTCTCAGAAGGTAGACATTTACTGTAGAAGGAACTTTTCTACACTGCATAAAGTGTGGTATGCCAAGTGAAAGGTAAACAATTTATTTGACAGCTTCTGAACCCAACATCCAGTGTATATAAAAATGGTGTTTTTGGCAGTATATGCAATAGTGTAGACTAACTGTTTCACTTTCCAGTTTCTGTACAAAGTCTGCATTTTGTTGGGCATGCCAAAGTGGCAGTAAAAAGATTTATTTAGGTCTGCTGCAAGCTGTAAGAATGGCCTTGGTGCATGTTTCTGGAAATTTTGTAAGGAAGAAACATTGATAAGATGTTCTGACAGTGTTTGTTATACATTTCTGAGGAATGTGTTATAAAGCTCCAATGGAGTCTTGCCATGCAAAGTAAAAAAAAAAAAAAATGGCAAAAGATCCTTTTTTTCCTGATGAATCACAGATTCAATGTATGAAAGCTCGCTTGTTTTAAACATACTCATTCAGTGTGCTGGGTGACCAATGAGAGATTATTATTGTCTAATCTCATTTGCTATGTGGATAGATTTTATCAGTCTCAGCTTGTAGTCAGTATGACTTTATGCGAATCATGTATGTAGACCCATGTTCCAAGACGACAAGGAAAAAGACATTTGTATGTCATAAACCTTACCCGATTTAAAGATAGACAAATAAATAAAGAAATCATTCCTACTGAGATTAGATCAATTACGAATGAGTAAGCAAATTACATCGATTTAACCAAAAACAATTAACACATGAACAAACAAATAATCCACATAATGTGTTTTTTCTGTCAAATATAAACATAAACATAATTAGCATACTTTGGTTACTGTTTGTCTAATCACATACGAAATTGTCCTTGAAAATGGGCACACTCTGTAGATAGTATTGTTTTAATAATTACTGTCACCAAAACTATCTTAGGTCAATAATGCTGCTCAATGCCAGAAGTCTAAACCTCAAGATGCATGCACTCAAGGCTCTCCTCAGTATGGAGAATATTGATATCTGTGCAGTAACAGAAACCTGGTTCAAGGCTCCCAAGAGCAACCCAACACTACCAGGCTATACCTCATACCATGCTTTTCGGCCCCAAAACTTGGACCGAACCACAAGAGGAGGGGGAGTATCCATATTCATCAAAGATACCCATACCTCCAGGCTAGTGGCACTGCACGAAGCATCTGAGACCATCCATGTGCAACTAACAGTGGGCAAAAGTGCCTTCCAGCTTGTAGTCTGCTACAGACCACCCTCCCAAACTCAGGAACCCTACTTGGCTTTCCTGAAGACACTGGAGAATATGAAGGTCTCTCCAAACACCATTATATTGGGTAACTTTAACTACCCAAACATAGACTGGGAGCACTGCTCAAGCCCCAAAACCCTAGCCCAACGGTTCCTAGAATTTATAAACTCAAATGCTATGGAACAACTGGTCACCATTCCCACAAGAGGGGAAAACATATTGGACCTGATCATCATCAACATGGGGACTCTATGTTCCATACCAGAGGTATACCCCTCATTGGTAAGATCTGGCCATAAATTAATCACTATGGACATCCATATCCCGTCCCCACCCCCAGCAAAGGAAACCACAGTCAAAAACTTCTCAGAAGCAAACTTCCCACTTCTCAAAACCGAGGTGGAATCCTTCAAAGCCCCAGAGCCAGTGGAAAATACAGCCCAAACCGCAGAATCCTTTACAAACGCATTCTATGGATACCTACAGGAATGCATGTATCATGCTATCCCAAATAAAACCAAGACACACTCCTCCAAAGGCAGGAGACCTGTCTGGTGGACCCCAGCCATAAATAAGCTGTACAACAGAAGGAGGAAACTACTACATGATAGAGCAAAATCCCTGAAAGTTACCCTAGCAGGAAACTACGATCCCTCATAAAATCATATAAGGCTAGCTTCGAAAGAAAAATTGCGCAAGACGCTAAAGATAATCACAAGACTTTCTTTAGTTATGTCAGAAACCTGGGTGGAAACTCCCAGATATGCTATGAGTTAGTGCAAAATGACAAAAAAATACACTGAACCCACAGACATTGCCAACATCCTGGCAGACAGGTTCAGTGCAAACTTCTCCCCCCTCTCCCCACCAAATGAGCAAATGACTATCCCAATAGAGTGTAGCCTCCCTGACATCACAGATGCACAGGTGAGAGCTGCCCTCTCCAAATCAAAAAACACAGCATCAATGGGACCGGACGGTGTCCCGGGCTGCGTTTTACATGAGCTCCAAGAAGAACTGAACCATCACTTAAAATCACTGGAACTATCACCCTATAAGCCTAACTAGCCTGGTCTTCAAAGCTATGGAGCGTATCATCATGCAACTCATAAACAAAGACATTGGGAACCTCCAAACTCTGGATCCTACCCAATTCAGCTTTGTTAAGGGCAGATCTTGCCTCTTGAACCTGGTCAATTTCTTTGAAACAGTCACCAAGGCCATAGACGAAGAGAAGGCAGTCCACACAGCTTACCTTGACCTTGCAAAAGCCTTCGACACAATACCCCACTTGGGCATCTTAAATAAGCTCACCAGCTTAAATATCAACCCCTATATCACAAGATGAGTTGCAAACTGGCTTAGGGATAGAACCCACATGGTCAGAATTGCAGATGCCATGTCAGACTCTAAACCAATTACAAGTGGCATCCCACAAGGCTCAGTCCTGGGACCTCTCTTATTCGGTATATATTTCTCTGAGGTACAGGCTAACACAGGAGGACTATGGCTGACAAAGTTTGCAGATGACTGCAAACTGGGGGCCATAATCGACTCACCAGCTGACACAAGCATCCTCCAAAAAAGTCTCACAGAGATGGATAACTGGTGCCAGAGCCATGGCCTAAAGCTAAATGCCAAAAAGTGCATAGTCATCCCCTTTGGGAAAAGCAAAGTGCCCACAAATTACCACATAGGTGGTAATCCATTAAGTACGGAAGAAGTAATTAGGGATTTGAGGACCCAAGTAGATTGCAATCTCTCCTTTGACAATCACATTGCCAAAGTGGTTAGAAAGACATTCTATACAGCCCACCTTATCACAAAGGGGTTCACATCTAGATCAAGAGAGGTCATTGGGCCCCTCTACTCATCACTCATCAGGCCCATAATTGAATACAATGCCCCATTTGGGATGCACCTTACCCGACACCTGCTACAACTAGAAAGACCCCAAAAGTACCACACCAAGAGGATCAAGGGACTCAAACAGATGCCCTACACAGTTAGGCTAAAGAAACTCCAGCTCTACTCAGATGCTTACCAACTACTCAGAGGCGATCTGTGCCTGACGTATAAAGCCATGTCCAACCCAGAATTAATGGACATGCTCCACCTCAAGAAATCCAAATCCATAAGAACTACATGCTCCAGTGACTTAAACCTCAGCACAGAAATAAACAGAACATGCTGGAGGGACAGATTCATATCCCAGAGGCTCCCCTCACTCTGGAACAAAATCCCAATCCATGTCAGACAGAGCCCCTCAATGACCCTCTTCAAGAAGAATTTTGACGTTTGGATGGGAGATCATAAATTTACCCCTGGGATCTCTTCAGTGTCACTGCTAGACAGAGGCATGGTAAACTAACCTTTAATGGGCTATCTTCTGTGACCTACTATACAGAGGCACAGTCAACTAATCTAAGAAGGGTGGCGAAAGCCAAACACTCTCTGGCTAGGCTTGTAAATGCCCTAGGGCAGATAGCCTAGTATCAACCTACGAACCTATGAACCTATAATACCTTAATTTCTAATTGCATCAATACTTAAACAAAAGGATTCATGTTGACTCATCAAAAGTAGTTTTGATGAATGGAAAACAAACAAAAACGCTAATTGAAACCACCTTTGAACAACTCAACAATTTTATTTGCATGGGGGCAAGCCTCCTTTGCACCCCCCATATGGGGGACTCCCCCAACCCCACCAATATATATATATATATATATATATATATATATATATATATATATATATATATATATATATATATATATATATATATATATATATATATATATATATATATATATATATATATATATATATATATATGTCAACTCTCAGTTCACACAATAGTGGAGAAACAAGCACCACTGTCATCGAACATAAATTTAACAATCAACACTCACATTTTTTGTGTTTGCTGAAATTACGTTTGATCACACAACATGCTTCCTTTAAAAAATACCATCTTAACATCTATTGCCTAAAATAATATTTTTAGTTGCTCTTTGCTCATAACAACTATCAGTATTTTAGAAGTCTTAGCTAGCAACAGGGTCAAGCCCAGCCTTGTTTTGCTGAGTTGTATGTATACTGAATTCCATTTACTTCTAACAGTGCTGTAAGTAAATGGATTTTTATTATCTGAAGGATTTAGTGTGCTAAACAGAGAATAACAAGCATGCATCAGAAGGCTTATGGCAAGCATACTGTTGATATCTGAGGATTCTCACAATTGGCATAGTGCTTAACAAGCTTGTGGAATCAAAATGAAAAGCTTTGAATATGAAATAGGAATAGAAGTAACAAGACAAATAAAAATGGAACATAGTTAACCTAACAAGTAATCCTCTGATGCATCAGTGTTGTCTAGAACTAGAAAACAAGGTTTGACTTTTAGCAGTTATGTAAATAATCATTAGACAATTATATCTGAGAAACATGATATATCATAATTATCCCACCCACTTATGATTGTTATAGCTAGTGCTATAGGGAAAATAGGACTTTTTTCACTGCAAATGTTTCTTATATCAGTATGTAGTCTACTGAGTAAATTCTGTACAGCATTATAAATCTTTTCAATATGGAGAGCATTTACAACAAACAAGTCAGGCTGTAATTTTGCTATGCTTTTCCCACATTCACAAGATTAATTAAACTCTCCATGCAGCTCATAAGGTAGGCCATATACAATACAAGACTAGTAGATAGAAATCTCTGCACTTATTTATTATGAGTGCCGTTTTGGAGAAAATATAAACATCAATACCATTTCTGTGTGGGCAGTGCAGACTATTTGCTTAGTATAAGTAATGTTTTTCTAGACACTGTTTAAAATGCATTGTTTTCCTAGACAAAGCCTGCCACAGTCATGCATAAAAATGAAACATGTCTGCTTCTGTATAATTACAAAATGCATTAGTATTACCACAATAACGCATTAACTCACTTAGTCTCCCACTGTTTCCTGTGCTATTTAAAAAACATGGAATTCTTGTCTGAACCTCAGCATGTGTTTAGTCAGAAATGGGAAAGAATGAGAGTTGTGTCACTTCTGGCCCACTTTAAATTCCTTTGGCCTGAAGCATAGCCATAAGCAAAAAGCTGAGTCCATCATAAGATAGTCAGATGCATGGTAATAGTCAAGCTGTGAATCCATTACCATTTCGTAAATAAGAGATAATTTATTATTTTGTTGACTCCACAATTGTAATTTGCAGCAATGAAATATAAAACAAGAGGAAAACTGAGGTTGACATTCAACAATAGTTAAAATAACTTGCAAAACTATTCAGATTTATTATTTACAAATAACGTAAATAGCATTACATTTTGTTAGTGCAAAAACATAACTAGATGAGATCAAACAGCTTTGCTCATTTTGTCTTGTTATTCTGCATGTCTTTAAGTGTGACAATTGTTTTCTAGACTAAGCTCATTTATTTGGCTTTTTTCTGAAAACCCATAATCTTTGTATAATGTACAGCGGATGTTGATGTAATTTCTGTGCTTAGGTATGCACTTATGTATGTTACGTATGAAATGTATTTAAATGTCCTGAAGAATATAATGTAATGAGCAGTTAGTTCATACTGACTTAATATAAAACAAGTGTGATTGTGCAAGAAATATCCAAAATTTTGTTTCAGTTTTAAATGCTTATATTAAGGATGTTGTATAGACTTCATGTCAGTGCTACACACAAATGTTGCTACATTTTTGGTTTTATATCGGCTTGCAAGTGAACAGTACTGTATGAAAGTTTTATAATAAAATTCTCTGTGGCATTTGTTTATTTATTTGATTATCTATCTATCTGTCTAACTACTACAACTTAAAGATCCTTGTGCTAAAGCATTATATACCATTTTAACACAGGAAACATTATGTAAACATATAACTGACAACAAGAATTTATAAATAACATCCTTGTTTATCTAAACATAAAAAACATAAATTATCTATCTCTCTATCTGTCTGTCCGCTTGTCCATCTATATATCTATCAGTTTAACAAAATGTATGCCTGACTTTATCTAACCGCTTGTTTTTGGAAGATGGGAGGAAACAAGATCACCCTTTGAATATCCATGGTGATGAAGGACATGCAGATTCTGCTCGGAAAGTATGCCAGCTAAGAACCCTAAAAGAGAACCAAGAGCTGTAAAGCATCAGTACTAATTACTGTGCCTATATAATACCCAATTTATATTTAGGGTGTTAACAGTGTGAAGTAGTACAGTGCATATATGAATGGGGTCATTTTTAATGTGTATAAATCAGTTAACCGTAAGCAATTTTCAGTTCTTTCCAATGGCACAGAAGTCCTGACTCTGATGTACATTACCAGTGTTGACTAGAGGGACCAAACAGGAAGAGTGGGAGCAAGTGACCAATACCATCTAGGCACTGGCCTGCTGTATAAGTGGTATATAAAGCGGTGTAGGTGTATCACTCACAACAATGACCTAGCTATGCTCACATTATGAGTTTTTGCTGCTTGCCAAGGAGTCAGCATGAGCAATAGTGCACAATCACTTCATGTAGGTAACTGCTGTAAAGCTTGCTATGTTGTCTTTGGGATGGGGTTAGATAGGAGGTCTGCTAGATCTACTTAGTCGTTTGTTCCCTAACATGTAGGACAGATCTGGTGAGCACATCGTGAGAAATGAATAGGTTGTAGGGCCTGAGATTACATTTGAACTGGGAGGAGACTTGAGCCATAAGAGTAGGGAATGAATGATTCAAAAGGTTCTCACCCTCCCTAATTATAGGCACAGAATAGTTTGACATGGTTAGGGGTGCTGTGCCTATATGGACCTGTTTACTGCCAATCAGGATTAGCAGAAGTAAATGGATCAGTTCACTTAAGGTAGAGGAGGCAGACCATGGTGATATTAAAAATACTGTTAAGTGTTTTTTGTGAAGGAGAACATTTTTATAGTGTCCCATACATTAAAAAAGTAAAAATGGTTTATTTTGACTTGACTTAAACATGAAAGCTATTGGTGTATCTTGATTATAATATTTTATGCATAAAAACTTCTAACTGTATCACTAATATCACATATTTTGTAAACCTGATGTTATAATAATTTCCTTATGGTCTGTAGCCAAATATTAACTTTTGCAACATTCAAAGACATGCAGTAGGTGGATTGGATACTCTAAAATTGGCCCTAGGTGTGAGTGTGTGTGTGTGTGTGTGTGTGTGTGTGTGTGTGTGTGTGTGTGTGTGTGTGTGTGTGTGTGTGTGTGTGTGTGCCTTCTGTGGCAGGTTGGGTGCCGGGCTGGCAACTCAACACCGTAAAACTCCATTGCCAATCAACAGCAGACAGGTGATCCACTGTGGTGACCCCTAACTGGGAAAAGCTGAAAGAATCACCCAACAGATTTTATGTTTGCTGGGTATGTCTCTATTCCTCTCATATTAAATTGAAGATATCTTATAATATATCAGATCAGCTGTAATTACTGAACAAATAATTTAATGGCTTAATATACTGTAGACAGATAGATTGATAGACAGACAGAGCGACAGTGTTTTACATCAACTATTGCTCACCTGACCTTCTTCCATTACATAATCAAAACTCACATATATTTTTATCAAGAATTTATAAAACCATCCAAGTCAACATTCTTACACAGAGTGGTTCGTGTCCATATAGCACAGCAGGGCGCCTTGCATACTCATGAAGGTACACTGCTTTTCTACCTATATGGACATGAATCAGGAATGAGTACAGGGGGCATGTCCAAGTAGTGCACGGATATTGAACGCAACCCCTGCACTCAGAAAGTGCCGTATGGCACCTTCTAAATTGATCTGGCATAATCTAATATTATGCCAGTATTTCAGTGTCAGGAGACACTGAAATTAAATAAATGATCATTTCAGTGTCCATGGACACTGAAATAAACATGGCAGCAAAAAAGCAATGCAGGGGGTGTGTAACAGGTTCTGTGACACACTCCCTGCATTGCCAAAGTGCTTTATGACACCTCTGCAACCTGCTAAAGCAGGAAATGTGTGCAAATGCATAAATAATGGAGGCTAAATCCCTCAAAAGGGACACAGTACACATATTGCCCACTAAACCTAGAAAGATTATAGAAAACAGGTCGTCCATTAGCATGAACTACCGAAGGGTAGAAGTATGAAAGCAAATGTATGCCAATATTCCCTGACAGCAGTGCACAAATAATGGGGGGAAAAACAATAAAATAGGGACACATCTGAAAAATTACCCTCACACACTTAGAAAGTTGATAGAAAGCAGGCTATGTGTTAGCAGAAGTCCCTGAAGGATAGAAGCCTGAAAGTCAAATGAATGCCATTATTTCATGATTGTAGTCCTCAATGAGTTGTCCGAACACCACAAGACTCACTTATATAACATAATAATATAATAATAATATATACTTTTTTTCTAGGCTAAGGAATGTTTAAGCATAACTAAGCGGGTGTGCCTGTTATGGCCTTCCGCTTACCATAGCTTAAACATCTCATAGGAGATAAATGCAAATATACAGGCAAAATTTCTAAGCTGAGATTGTGTAGTGATCAGAGTCTTGTCTTTGTATGCAAGCATTTATGGTTCAAGTACCAAGACAAGCAACTTATTTTTCTATGGGAAAGTAGTGTTAAAATTATTTTGTAAACTTTCATTATGTAGCAACTGTTTTTTGTCAACCAGGGTTGTGTAGCAAGTCCAAAAGTGAAGTGCCAGGCTAGAAAAGATGTGAAACCCCGTATAAACAGAAGTGCCCCATACAGTACAATCAAACAAGAATATAATGTAATAAAAGCACATAGGGGGATATCATGAGTAGTGCTCAGCTATGCTAAGCTAGTGTAAGCATTGCTTAAATGTAAATGCTAAACAATAAGCAGCCCAGCTAAGTGGATGTGTGCATTGGGAAGCAGTGTTCAACATCTAACCCTTTAAGCACTGACAACCTTAGCTAAGCGGGTTTGCTAGTCACTTAGGTTAGCTCAGCATATTCAAAATAATCCAATGATGGCAAAGGGTAGGAATTTGGCCCTAATGAAACCTAAAGACTATTCATGCTACTAACTTGATAAAAAACAAAAAAGTGAGCTGACTGCTTTTACTTCACAAAAAATGATTTATTGTAAGCGCTTTCGTTGAGGCACATACTCCAACTTCATCAGACAACTCAACAACATAAAAACTTCTATGCCTATGAGTTTTTGAGATTTAGTATAAACACAACTATAAATATGTAGTGTTTAGGATGTTATGAATTTAAGATTTTATGATAGAACAATATTATTTTACCTATTATGGTGTTTTAATAATGTGTTAAAACATTTTTTTCCACACTGCTTCTATAGCTTTTAATATTTTTAAAAAGTTGAAAGTTTGGAAGCATGGGTACTTTAAAATACAAATTACTTTTAACTAATTGTTTAATTAATGATTTAAGTGTTTAACTGAATTTGAATGTGAGTATAAAATGATGTTTTTTATGTTGTTATGTTGTCTGATGAAGTTGGGGCATGTGCCTCGATGAAAGCACTTACAATAAATAATTTTCGGTGTAGTAAAAGCAGCCAGCTCACTTTTTTGTTTTTATCACCCTAATGAAACCACACAGTGGGAATACAGCCATTATCAGTCATAGCTTATCTCTGCAGGCACT
Source organism: Protopterus annectens (assembly GCF_019279795.1). Lineage (NCBI taxonomy): Eukaryota > Metazoa > Chordata > Ceratodontiformes > Protopteridae > Protopterus > Protopterus annectens. Next base: position 748,080,349 of record NC_056732.1, on the reverse strand, counting down.
ATGGCTGGTGTAGGAGAGGGATTGCACTTACGGGCACAGTGCTGAGGCATTGAGGAGTCCAGGGTCATGGTTGGACTCCTAGTGAAAGACCATGAGGATAGGCTGCTGCCGGTTCACTACCAGGGCTCACAATACAAAGTGGAAGCCTGAGACCGTCTTGCACGTGATCTCACCAGTGCTACTGGCATACTTTGAACTGGTGAGCAGGTCTGGCAAAATTTCGCTGACCTCAAGCGTAGGAAGAGGGAGCACTTGGACCAGTGGTCCCAAGACGCATGGGCACAGAATGTCCCAGAAGTGTGTTAAGTATCAATATCAATTAGTGTTTACCAAAGTCCAGCCTGTATGTATGACAGATAGGTATGCATAAATGTTTCTTTATCTTCTGTACAGCTGCAGATGGGAGGGCTGTGAACATAGAAGCACATCTCAGCAGGTTGCTAAGGCTGCACCGGGAGGCTGGTAAGTACAAATCCTGCTTGCAGTATTCAGGGCAAACAAATAGAAAGGAGAAGAATATCAACTGCCAGTAGGTTAAAATATGTACTGTGTGTAATGAACAAACAAGACGTTAGCAGAGTAATATTGATGTACAGGATATCTATCAATAAAAGTGTCAGTACTCTTCAATAAAACTATAAAACCCAGACTGCTGTTTTACTTTGGTATGTGGTGGTATGAATATAAATGTGTACAAGTTCTGCACAGCAGCTATGGCTCTGACAGCATTAATTAATTGAGGCTCATCTGACAAAGATTGTGGAGCTGTAAAACAGGAGATCAACTATATGAAATGTTCCATGCACCAAGATCTGATCCCTGAATAGTAATGTGTAAAATATTATACTGTATCCCCTACAGTAGTGCTTTGTGTGAACCACTGCTTTCCAGATTGTAATATGTCAAATTATTAATACACAGTACAAGAACTATCTGCCATGCATGAATGCCAGAATTTCAAGGTCAGATTGTCCAACCAAGAGTGTATTAGGCAGAAAACAGCCAAGTAAGAGACAAAAGTTCCTCGGTAGCTAACTGTGATGAAACACACCCATGTTGTACCTTTTTGCACAAACAGGCACCATTCGAATTCCAGGAGTGGTAGTAGGCTGTATGTATAATTTCACACAAGAATATGTGAATATGTGTAGAAATAATCTGGTAGTGTTAACAGAAATTTCCTCCACAGGTCTGCCAGGTAAGGAAATGTTTCTATTAGCTGTAAGAAGGCTGTACTAATACACTGTGTGCAACACTTCCACTGTCCAACTCCAAGGCTGCAAATGACAGCAAGATAAGTACATACACCAAGCGGTTTCTTCCAGTAAATGGTCCTCAAGTATCACACTGTCATGGCTAGTGGTCACCATTGCCAATACCCAGGGTGACAGAAATCCAGGCAGAGTATGACAGTTCCACACACACAAACATCATGAATGCATGGCACCCATGTCAGTGTCACATATGTAACCTTGAATATGGAAATATGTGTAAATATAGTCAGGTAGTGTCAACAGGAATTTCCACCACAGGTCTGCCAGGTAAGGAAATGCCTCTATTAGCTGTAAGAAGGCTGTACTAATACACTGTGTACAACATGTCCGCTGTCCAACCCCAAGGCTGCAAATGACAGCAAGATATGTACATACACCAAGCAGTTTATTCCAGTAAATGTCCCTCAAGTGTCACGCTGCCACTGCTAGTGGTCACCGCTGCCAATACCCAGGGTGATAAATAGAAATCCAGGTGGAGTATGGCAGTACCACAAACACACATCATGAATGCATGGCACCCATGTCAGTGTCACATATGTAACCTTGAATATGTGAATATGTGTAGAAACAGTCAGGTAGTGTTTACAGATATTTCCTCCACAGGTCTGCCAGGGAAGGAAATATATGTATTAGCTTTAAGAAGGCTTTAGTAATACACTGTGGACAAACCTTCAACTGCCCAACCCCAGGCCATAGGTAGATGTAAAGTGAGGTCATAAATGGAGAGTAATGAGTAGAGTAATGATCAGTACAGTTGTGAACAATCAAAGCCTGTACAGTTGTTAATTGAAATCTCTCTCTCTCCCCCACCCTATCTGCACCAATAATTCATACACATAATAAATGGGTATGTTTTTTCTCCAAACCTGCTGTTGGGATATGTGTCCTATTGTTCTACAAATATTGAATCATTTGATTATTAATTTTCCCCATTCAAATATTATCATTGGTGGCTTGTTGCTATCAATGTAACTTGCATACCATTATAATGCCTACTGTGGTTCCATATATGCATGTGTTCTGTATGCTATGTAGCTGTTTCAAATCTGTTTTATGGGGTCAGTTGGAACACCCATGCATGATGTTATAACTAATCTTGAAATGTGATGTTCATGACTAACCAAGATATTTTGTAAAACCTCAACACCATAGCATGTCTTGGAAGACATATCCCAGCAGATCCGCCTGTCCCACCTCATCTGGCCATAGAACTGGAGCCCAGCACGTCTAGGACTCAAACCGGGACCTCCTCATCCACTGGTCCTGCACTGCCTTTGGGTGGAACCACCTCAGGGGATAGGGCCTGTCCCCCCAGAAGTGGGCATGGACAGGAAACTGTCAGTAGTAGCCAGGTCCAGGGTTTAGTGTGTAGCGCCATCCAAAAGGAGTTTGGTGGACAGCTGCACCAGATTGAGGGCCACCTTGCACGTCTTGAGGGGCAGTCTGCCCCTCCTGTTCAGCCACCAAAACAGCCATCTTTGGGGTAATGAAGGTGCAGTGGTGACTGCCCATGAGTGGGGACCTCAGTCCCACTGTATCCACTGGGAGGCTCATGGGCATCTGATTCCCAACCACCCTCCCCATCCAAGGTGTTTACCCCCCACATGTCATATACAACCCCTGTCTCCTGTCTTGTCTGTCTTGTCTATCTTCCTACCCAAGTTACCTCCCCAAATATACCTACTATTCTTCCCCTACATCCCACTCTCAACTTAGAAAAAGGGCATCTCTTCCCCCAAAAAAATTTTCGCCCCATACATAGCTGTCCATTTTGTACACATGTCCACTGGACACTTAATATGGTTCAATTGTTTTGACAACACATTACTCTTGTCCTCACCCCTCTCTCATGGGTTTGAGTGTCCAAATTCACCTCCAAATTCTGTAGAAATTCACAGCTGTTGTTGTAGAAGAAATGGACAGATATGGACCTTTCCTACACCCATCCTGCACATCCCTAGCTACCTTTCATACTGTATTACCCTTTGTGTACTTCTTTTTTCACCACTTCCCTATCACCCCTTTTTCTTTTCTTTTAAAGAAATTAGTGCAGAGGAAAGCTGGAATAAGCAGTGCTAAGTGAAGCTAAATCTGATCAACTGTAGCTTGGCATCATGCAAACTTGTGCAGACCTGCTTATAGATAGATTCATAGATTAGTACTAAGCTAACTGCCCTTATGAGCCATTTTAAGCCTAGCTAATTACTCTTGTTAGAATCAAGCGCTGCACCTTGTGCTTGTAAGGCAAACACCTTAACCATTTGGCCACCCACCCAATAGCTGCTTAAATGTGCCTTAATCACTCTGTATCCATCAGACCTTGTTCTGCCCAGCAAGAAAATAAGCACCCTTGTCAACTCTTGAACTTGGGGTGCTCTGCAATCACAGCAACATACCACTACAGCATCTGAGCTGTGAAAATATACAATGCTTTAACAAACATATCATGCATTCTGGTCATTTAACATTAATGAAAAAAAACATCAGTCCCAAGTCTCAAACCAATGATCCTATACACAATAGTCAAAGCAATGTATCACTACACCACCTGCACTGTAGGAATAAGTGTTGCTTTTTCAAACATATCATGCAATAGAGTCATACAACTTTAGGGAGAAAGCTCTGTGGAATCATTCATGTGTTGTATATAAAAATACACACACACACACACACACACACACACACACACACACACACACACACACACACACACACACACACACACATATATGTCTGTTGAAACATATATATGAAAAAGTAAATACATAATATAGATATACATATATAAATATATAAAGGAAGGAAAAAATATATATATGTGTGTGTGTGTGTATATAACATGCAGTGCAGTCACATCTCAGAACCATCTATCTCAGCCTCTTACTGCAAGACAATTCTACAAAGGCTATATAACGGGGTGGTAAAATGGGCCACATATAGGGACATATTTCAAATACTGCAGCAACAGGGTGCATTTCAGCAGACAATTATTAAAGGATATGAGGATGGAAACCGAAATGATATGTCATTATTTGCTTACATAAATCCTTGGATCATTGCAATGATTTACCAGACAAATACAAATAAATTGAGAAACAGAACAAAAGTATGGGCCAAACATCTGGGCATTCTTGAAAATCCTGGGAGTGGAGATGTATGCTTAGAACACCTTAGTGCAATGAATCTGGACTAATCCTGACAAAGTGGGGGGACAAAGGCATGAAAATAGGGACACATCCAAAATACATGAGTAGATAAGCTGAGAAAGTTGATGTAGTAACACTGTATGTCCTAACATATATTGACTGAAATATCACAAGTTCAGGAATCAATTGCTTCTGATTAGTTAGTGACCTCAATCCCCACATTATCCCACTGATGTTTCAGGAATACACAACAGTTATGGGGACCAGATCAAAGATAATGGCCAGACAACTGGACATCTTACGAATATGTGGACATAACACAATATTGCAGAAACAACACTGAGCAACCAAGCAATGTCCAAACTGCAATCAGACATATCACTACTCAAATCCAGCTCTGGGGCTGTACATATGCATTTGCAAATATAACAGGCACTACAGGGATGTAACACTACTGGAAAACAGACACTGATGTGAAAGTGCATACGCAAAACCAATTGCACCACAGTAGCAGTGATATACCAGTAAGCAAAGTGATCACTACAGTATAATGACTATGCAAGCAACACTATCCCATTTGACACTCCAACATTACCCTACATATGCTGCTCCAAGTCACAGTGTAGTGGGAATCATGATGTGTTATGGGACATGTCACGGCCTGCCCATACAAACATATACAGGTGATAGGAAAACAGAAACCAGAGCAACATGCAGAGTCAAATAGAAAGGGCCCATGGCATTCACATGTACCCCTCTCCCTACACAGCCCAAATAACATGTACATACTACACTGCTACACAATTTTGACAGTCTGTTAACAATGGCCAAACTTACACAGACTTCTCAAATGTACAATTTCCCACAGAATGTATTGGCACAGGACTCATATCTATGGCCACTTCTTTGCTACATGTCTGGGGCTCTATGACATCACTGGGATGGTATCAGGAATTAAAGCAATAAATAATGACACTGCATACATCTGAACCTCTTAGTGCATGACATCTGCAGAAAGCCTGACATAATTGGGGACAGACACCCAAACACAGGGGTATATTGTACAACTTGCTGTTATAAATTTAGACAGTTGCTGGTGTTACTGGGTTTATTGTAACATTTCTTTTCTACGGGATATGAAGTCAGTAACACCAATGGATGTCAGTATTTACTGACTGCATTTCCCAGAGTATCCTACTGATTAGCCAAGGACAACAACTGTCTGGGAAACAGACCAAACATATGAGCCACGCATCTGAGCAGTGTCTACGCCTCTGGACAGTGTAGAGTTATGACCACAGTCATGTAACAGAATGGAAATCCCCTGACAGCTGCCAAACATGTCACCCAGCACCTTATGAAGCACAGTAAGACCAACACGACACTCCCCAACATCAGCTCTGGGAAATTACCCACGTATATTCAAATATTCATTACAGGGATGGAATGTAGTGAAAAGCAGATAGTGGTACAAAAATGTCCACCCCAAAACATCTGCACCACAGTCACAGCAACATACCAGTACTCAAAATGAACTCTAGAGTAGAAAAACTGTCTGAACAAACATATCCTGATTGCCAGTCACACACTACACTGACATATGGACAAAATCACAGTATACTGGGAATCCTGAGGTGTTATAGGACATTTCACAGTCTGCCCCTACAAGCATACAGACCTGATAGATTGCCAGCAGCCATAGCAGCATGCACATTCAGATAGGTAAAGGATGTATGGCATTCACATCTGCTACTCTCTCTACCCAGCCCAACAAACATCTACAAACAACACTGCTACACAATCTTGGCAGTCTATTCACAATGGCCAGACATGTACAACTGTCATATGTACAGATTTCCTCAGAATTTCCAGGGTGTGGAACCATAATCCTGCCCACTGCTGCATACCATGGCCAGGAAACTGCTAGATCACTGGGATGATAACTGGAGTGCAGTCGGTAATTAATGATATACCATACCTCTGCACCTCATAGTGCAGGACATCTGGACAATGCATGACATACTTGGGGGACAGGGAGCTGGAAAGAGGGACATATCACACATAATGGTGTTACAAACTGAAACAGTAGCTGGTGTTACATGTGAGGCTGTAACATAACATCCCTGAAGGATATGATGTCTGGAACACCAATAGATGTCAACAGTTAGTGACTACAATCCTCACATTATCCTACCAATCTCACAAAAACAGACATTGTTCCATGAATAGACCAAACATAACAGGCAAACCTCTGGCCAGTCAGTGGACAACATGTCAGTTGAGAGGTATGTCAGAGGCATATCACTCTCAGATGTCAAGTCACTCAGTAAATGCATATCCAGATGAACCCTGCCAATCTAGCAACCATCCATGTGTATACAGCACTAATGACATACAATATGTACCCAGTTTTGGAGCTTTGTCCCACATGTTGTTGGGCTGTCTCTACATGTTCTGTCCTGTGAGCTATTCCCACCTACTATCTGTGAAGCTGTAGCCCCCACACCTCTGTAATGTACCCCGCACAGGCAAGGAAATGGGGCAAAGCACACATGAAGGACATCCCATTTGTTGAAACTAGCAATAGTGTCCAGCCACACACCACAATATTATGTGGGCACCTACATAGCTGTATGGCCTCAGCAATACCTGACAGGACATCAACCCCCTCGATGTAGGCTGAATGCCTGTGGTGGACAGAAGCAATACACAACTACCATCATAGGTGGAAATAATGACAGGACAGGCCAAGAAGGAACAGGTGCCTCATTGGAAGTCATGTCACCTTGTTCTGCACAAGCAAATAAGGTCACAGGGGATGTACCCTAAGACTGACTTTGAGTGCAAACTGGATACATCCACCAAGGTAAATCACTAGACCTTCCAGACATATGTCTGCAATTCCAGAGGCAACACGCATATCTGCTTTGTAGTGGTGGTCAATAACACCACATATAACATAGATATAGGCAACTGGCTGCAAGCTGGTGAAGTGTAAACATCACCACCGTGTCCCCCCATAGGTGCACATGTCCATGTACAGCACCTGCCCCCCCGCCATGATCAGAAAGCAGGTCTGTAATGCCATTTCTGGCTGAATCCTACATGAGCACAGGCATGGGCTCTCAGACCCATTCTACAGTTTAGGCAACCACAGCCTGAGCACCAGTGTCATCCCATCTGCACAGAGGACAGACAGAAAGTTGATAGAAAACAGGTTATGCATTAGCATGAATGTTCTGAAGGATACAAGTCTGAAACTGAAATGTATGCCATTATGTCATGACAGCAGTCTTCAATGACATGGCCAAAAATCTCAATACTCTCTATTTAATATAATAATGTAATATTAACATCCAATAGGAGATAAACAAAAAATATACAACTCAACTTTCCAAACTAAGATAGTGTAGTGGTCAGAGTCCCAGCTTTGCATGCAGGTATACATGGTTAGAATACTACAACAAGCAATCCAATTTTATATGAAAAAGCATTGCTAAAAGTACTATTTTCATATTAAAATATGTGATAAGTTATTTTTGTCATCCAGGGTAGTGTAGCTGGTGTAAAATGGAAGTGTGAGTGCACATAACATGTGAAACCACCCATGCATACAGATGTACCATACAATATAGTTACACCTCTTATTACTGTAATGAAAGCACATAGAGCCATGTCATGTAATGGAAATCATATACACTTACTCATTAGTGTGATATTTTATAAGAATGAACTGTGAGCAATGGATAGCAATGCTCAGCTAGGCTGAGCAGGTTTCAGCATTGCTCAAACATGAATGCTAAGCAGCAGGTCGCTCAGCTAAGCTAATCTGCACACTGGTAACCATCGCTAAGCAAAACCTACACGGTTTAAGTGCATAATAGTTTAACCTTATGTTGGTATCACTTAGCGTCACACAAATCCATGCAAACCAGCTTACAACTGCTTAAAACTGCCTTAATCACTCTGTCTGCATCAGCCTTTGTTCTGCCCTGCAACAAAACAAACAGCCCTTGAACCCAGCACCCTGTACACCATAGTCACAGTAATTTACCACTAAGCCATCTGAGATGTAGGCTTTTCTGCTGGTTTTCAAACATATCAATAGGGAAGAAACATTGTGGAATCACTAATGATTGGTATTTACATATATATATATATATATATATATATATATATATATATATATATATATATATAAAATAAAACATATACATATATAGATAGATATGTATGGAGATGCATATATATGTATAATAATATGTAGATATATTACCGATAAAGTCTGAGGTGTGTATGCATGTATGTATGTATGTGTATATGTATATATATATATATGGTTCTACCTGACATAGCCGAAACCACACAACACCGACAAGCACATCACCGACACCACATATTCGACAGTCCATAAACACGAAACCACACATAACCGACAACGAAATAACCCATACACTGCACACACCACAATCACAATTATTAAAACAAAACACATCCCCATTCCACAAACCACACACACAACAAGCACAAAATCCTTACAAGCCCACACTAAACCTTACCCTAACCCTAACTCACTTTACCCACCCCTATCGCTCCCTAACCCTAACTCACTTAACCCACCTATCCCCACAGACCGTCAATCTCCACACTTACCTGTGGTGTTGTCATCTATATATATATATATATATATATATATATATATATATGAGAGAGAGAGATATGTATATATATTTATATATGAAAATATATACACACACATATATATGTACTGGGATACAGATATATGCAAGGGAATGTATGAAAAAGAACAAAACAAACACACACACACACACACACACATATATATATATATATATATATATATATATATATATATATATATATATATTTTTTTTTGTTTTTTTCCATAACATGCAGTACAGTCACACCAAAGAACACCTTAGTACAAGGGGTCTAGACCAAGCCCAACAAAGTGGGAGGACAAGGGTTTGGAAATAGGGACACATTGGAACTAATTGGGTAGATAAACTGAGGACGCTGCTACACTAACACTGTCTGATGTTGAATGCAATATCAGATGTCTAAGAAATCAATTGCCTGTCATTATGTAGTGAGTCCATTCCAAACATCATCCCCCTGAATTGTCAGAAAGACACACGTCATGGTGACCAGAACAAATATATGAGCCAGACAACTTTACATCCTATGAACAGTTTGAGAGCTATGAGTGCAGCTATATAACATTAAGGAAACTATACTAAGCTGATAAGCATGTCACTAAGCACTGTCCAAAATACAGTCAGGACAACACACTACCCCAAAGCAGCTATGGGAAATTACCCATACATTAGCTGATACAGCACACACTACATGGATGTAATTGTGCTGAAAAAAAGATACCAGTGTGAAAGTGCATATACACACTCAATTGCACCACAGTCACAGCAACTTACCAGTACGCCTACCAAACACTACAGTATAACAACTGTGTGGACAAATACATCTTGGATGGCAGTCACAAAATACCCATATATATACTGTCCCAGGTCACAATGTAGCCGGACTTGAGTGGTGGTATGGGACATGTCTCAGAATGCCCATACAATCATATAATGCTGTTAGACCACCGGTAACTAGAGCAGCATGCACATTTGGAAAAAAAAGGATGCATGCCACTCACATATGCCCCCGCATCTTACAGAGGCCAACTAATAAGTAAACAGTATGCTGCTACAAATTCTTGATAGGCCATACACAATGGCCGGACATACACCGACCTCCTGACTGTACAGAGTTCCACAGGTTCTCTAGCCTTTGCCTTCATATTTATGGGCCCTACCCCAGAACAGGTCTGGGATTCCACAACATCACTGGGATGATATCAGGAATGACAACACTAAATAATGACAGACCATACCTATCCACCTCATAGGGCATGACATATGGATAAAGCCTGACACAATAGGGATACAGTGGCCCAGAAGCAGGCGCATATGTGCAATAGTTCTGTTATAAACTGTAAAAGTAATTTGCAATGAGGGGTATGGCAATGTGGTAACACATTGAGTGTGTCATAGCCAAGGTACAGCTGTACACAATTACCAGGTCTGTATAACAGTTATTGCATATGCCACAGAGTTTATAGGGCTGAGTGCTGTATACAGGTAAGTGTATGGTAGTAGACATAAGCAGTTCTTGTAAAGTGGACAGTGAGAAGTGTATTGGGTGTAACACACCTCAAATTGTTGAAATCCACACCCCCAGAAAATATTGTGTCAAACAAACACACAGAGAATACCATTCACACACACACACACACACACACACACACACACACACACACACACACACACACACACAGAATCACAATTGCCAGTGTTGGTTTTAGAACCCCTATCCATCTAGTTAGTGGTACTACAGTTTTAGGCAGTTATCACAGGTGGCACAGAGCTTATAGTGTGGAGAGTGTTCTTGACTATGCGTAAAGTGAATTACATCATGTGCCCTAGTAAGGTATGGAAGTTGGGGGTGTACTGAGTGTGAATGGATTCATAATACTGTCATGCACGCATCTACACACTCCCAAACACTGCTATACACACCAATGCAAATACACAAATGTTCCAGTACTGCGATTAGCAGCCCTGCCTCTCTAGCTATTCATTCCATACTGTTACATAGCTGTTGCACTCAGCTCAGGGCTTATAGGTCTGCAGAGTGTCTAAAGATACCTCTATGGATGATGTAAAAAAGCAGTCCTCATAGAGTGGAATATAGGACATGTGCTGGAAGTACCATGGCCTAAAATTGTAGGCCATGGCTACCCAATGGATATAGTCCTCACTCAGACACATTCAGGATACTGGTCTTGCACACACACACACACACACACACACACACACACACATGCACATTTGCCAGGGCTGAGATAAGAAACCCTACCTATCTAGTTATTGTTATCAAACTGTTATGCATTAATTGCATGTCCCACGGAGATTGTAGGATGAAGTGCATTCCACGGTTCATCGAACGTAAACAACATCACCAGGCCTTGTAAAGTATGGCAATGGGAGATGTACTGGTTGAGAATAGACTCATATACTGTAACCTACAGAAATATACACAATGACAAACACAGGTACAGTCATACATACATTTGCCAGAACTGAGTTTAGCAGCCCTGCCTATCTTGTCAGTCAGTCCATACTGTTACATAGTTCCTACACACAGCATGTCCCTTATTGGGCTGAATAGTGTCATTAGATACCTCTACGGTTGATAGAGACAGTGGGACTTGTACAGTGGACCTTGTGACATGTACTGAGAGTACCATGGTCTAAAAATGTAAAACCCATCCCACCATTGGATATAATACTTACTCAAACACAGGATACTGTTGTCACACACACAGTCCCACATTTGCCATGCCTGAGATTAGAACCCCTACCTATCTAGTTATTGGTACTTCAGTGATATATATTTATCACACTTGCCATGCACCTTGTAGGGTGAAGATTGTTCCATGGCTCTTCTAAGGTGAGCAACATCACCAGCCCTTGTAAAGTATGGCAATGTGTAGTAGACTGGAAGAGGATGGCCTCAAAAGGCTGTCTTCTATACAAATATACTGAACCAAAAATAAGAAGAAGCTATACCAAAACGCTATCTGGTCTTGAGACACCTAGAGTCCTGACGACTGGTATCAATTCAATGAAGAACTTGAATTTCCCAAAAATTTTTGTATACAAATTCTTTTAATAAAATAATAAAAGCACGTAAAACACAGTTGAAATCTGCTGAAAGGCAGTTTAATAAGCGTATTTATGACCATTTATATTGTATAAAGAAAAGGATGAAAAAAATGCCTTGTATAGGCACATTCAAAAATTTGATGCTCATCACACATTCAAATTTGCAATAATAGATAACGTTAGGGCAAATCCCAAGGGGGGAGATCTTAGAACAATTTTGTTGTATAAAGAATTGTGGTGGCAGTTGCTAACTAATGCTTCAACGTTTCCAGGACTAAATTATTTCATTTTTGTTAAACCAATGCTTAATATTCTCAGATAATTATTACAAATTAATTATGGTTTTAATTCAATCATATAGGTTGAGTATGATATATTAGAACATTGGTCACTGTTATATTATTGGATATGTGCCTGTACCTTTAAATTCAACCTTAATCAAAGGCGTCAAAAAGTTTTAAAATTGTTACTGTTGTTACGATTATATTCAGTTCTGAGGAAGCCCGTATTATAACGGGTGAAAGCGCTTAACTGAAATGAATTAGTGCTGATTTTCTGTTTTGTTACTTTACAATCGAATTACAACTGTGTTTTTTACGTGCTTTTATTATTTTATTAAAAGAATTTGTATACGAAAATTTTTGGGAAATTCAAGTTCTTCATTGAATTGATACCAGTCGTCAGGACTCCAGACGTCTCAAGATCAGATAGAGTTTTGGTATAGCTTCTTCTTATTTTTGGTTCAGTTGTCCAGGCTACACCGAACTGTTGCTGCATTATTCTACACAAATATGCAAATGTACAAACCCTTGCACACACACACACACACACACACACACACACACACACACACACACACACACACACACACACACACACACACAAACACACACATAGTCACATTTGCCAGGACTCAGATTGGAACCTCAACCTATGTAGTTATTCGTACTAGTGTTATGCAATTACCGCAAGTACCAGAGAACCTATAGGGTGAAGAGTGTCACAAGGTACCTTTAAAGTGTATAATATCACCAGCCCTTGCAAAGTATGGCAATGTGGTGGTGTAGTGGGTGAGAATGGCATCAAAGTACTTTCACCTACAACTTTACATGCTCACAAACACTTTTATACACAGTCATGCATGCACACATTTGCCACTACTGAGATTCATAGGTTAATGTTTTCATAGGTGTGTACCAGGCTAATGGTCATGGAGCCATTACAAGCCTAGCACATGGGAGTACCCTGGCATCATGCCACCTGACATATGCCCACAGTCCGTCTATCAACTATTGCCACTTGAATGATCTCTAAGGTGACAGTTAAATTCCCCTTCCACTCATCAAGATTTGTCTTGAAGAGGGCCAGTGCTGTACTCTGATTGACATGTATGTGACATATAGTCCATAATGTGGCCAGTCTCTGGGTTATGGACCTGTCCTCCAGCATGTTCTGTTGATTGTGGTAATGAGGTTGTGTCTCCATGGAACGTGGTGCAGACAGATTGAGGTTTCACTAGATGTGGCATTCCTAACAGGGCTGGGCAGACATGACCTTGTCAGTCAAGCAGAGATTGCATGTAAGTAGCAAAGATGTGACAGAGAATACTTGGAGGTATTGGACTCTGTCCATATAGTACAGTTGTTTAAGGCCTAGGGTCCTATTTCTGAGGTAAAATTGCAGCCTCCCCAGTTGTTGCAGGTGTCTAGTGAGATACATGGCAAATAGGCCATTATACTCAATGTTTGGCCTAATGAGGGGACAGTAGAGGGAGACATTGACCTCTTCTTTCCTGGTTGCAACATCCTAACTTATGAGATTTGCCACATAGACAGACTTTCTGTCCACAGTGGCAATGTGGTGGTCATAAGAGAGGTCACTGTCAACCTGTTTTCCCAGACCTCTTATAACAACTTCTGTGTCAATTGGACTACCAGCAATGTGGTGTCTACAGCTATCTCTACAGTGGTTAACAACAGTGGGCCCTGTGCAATGGACATTGGGACATGTAGTAGGTGGACCACACTAAAAGATTGCAAACCCCACCTCCCAATGGATATGGTTCACAACCAAATGCACACACACACACACACACACACACACACACACACACACACACACACACACACACACACACACACACACACACACACGCACACACACACACACACACACAAACACACACATAGTCACATTTGCCAGGACTCAGATTGGAACCTCAACCTATGTAGTTATTCGTACTAGTGTTATGCAATTACCGCAAGTACCAGAGAACCTATAGGGTGAAGTGTGTCACAAGGTACCTTTAAAGTGTATAATATCACCAGCCCTTGCAAAGTATGGCAATGTGGTGGTGTAGTGGGTGAGAATGGCATCAAAGTACTTTCACCTACAACTTTACATGCTCACAAACACTTTTATACACAGTCATGCATGCACACGTTTGCCACTACTGAGATTCATAGGTTAATGTTTTCATAGGTGTGTACCAGGCTAATGGTCATGGAGCCATTACAAGCCTAGCACATGGGAGTACCCTGGCATCATGCCACCTGACATATGCCCACAGTCCGTCTATCAACTATTGCCACTTGAATGATCTCTAAGGTGACAGTTAAATTCCCCTTCCACTCATCAAGATTTGTCTTGAAGAGGGCCAGTGCTGTACTCTGATTGACATGTATGTGACATATAGTCCATAATGTGGCCAGTCTCTGGGTTATGGACCTGTCCTCCAGCATGTTCTGTTGATTGTGGTAATGAGGTTGTGGTCTCCATGGAACGTGGTGCAGACAGATTGAGGTTTCACTAGATGTGGCATTCCTAACAGGGCTGGGCAGACATGACCTTGTCAGTCAAGCAGAGATTGCATGTAAGTAGCAAAGATGTGACAGAGAATACTTGGAGGTATTGGACTCTGTCCATATAGTACAGTTGTTTAAGGCCTAGGGTCCTATTTCTGAGGTAAAATTGCAGCCTCCCCAGTTGTTGCAGGTGTCTAGTGAGATACATGGCAAATAGGCCATTATACTCAATGTTTGGCCTAATGAGGGGACAGTAGAGGGAGACATTGACCTCTTCTTTCCTGGTTGCAACATCCTAACTTATGAGATTTGCCACATAGACAGACTTTCTGTCCACAGTGGCAATGTGGTGGTCATAAGAGAGGTCACTGTCAACCTGTTTTCCCAGACCTCTTATAACAACTTCTGTGTCAATTGGACTACCAGCAATGTGGTGTCTACAGCTATCTTTACAGTGGTTAACAACAGTGGGCCCTGTGCAATGGACATTGGGACATGTAGTAGGTGGACCACACTAAAAGATTGCAAACCCCACCTCCCAATGGATATGGTTCACAACCAAATGCACACACGCACACACACACACACACACACACACACACACACACACACACACACACACACACACACACACAGACACCCACACACTCACACCCACACACACAAAATATTGTTCTCACACACACACACACACACACACACACACACACACACACACACACACACACACACACAAAATATTGTTCTCACACACACACACACACACACACACACACACACACACACACACACACACACACACACACACACACACACACACACATTTGCCAGGACTGAGATTCAAACCCGTACCTCTTTAGTTATTGCTACTACAGTGTTATACATTTATCGCACACATCACAGACCTTATAGAATGAAGCGTGTCCCTAGTTACTTTTAAGGTAAGGGGCATCAGCAGCCCTTGTAAAGTATGGCAATTGGAGATGAACTGGTTTTGGATGGCCACAAAATACTGTAACCTACAGATATACACACATACACAAACAAATACACTCACACACACATTTGCTAGGACTAAGATTAGAACCCTTACCTCACTACTTTGTTGCACAATAGTAGTACACAGTTATTGCAAGCGCCACAAAGCTTATAGGACTAATGACTGCTCATAGCTATCTGTAAAGGTGACTGACAGCAGGACTGCTAAAGTAGGGCAGTGGGAAGTGTACTGGGTGTGAATAGTCTCAAAATCACTAACCTACAATCATACACACTCACACAAACATACACACTTTTACATTTGCCAGGACTGAGATTAGAACACTACCTAACTTGTTTGTTGCACTATAGTAATATGCAGGTATCACAATTGCCACAGAGCTTATAGGTCTGATGGCTGGCCAAAGGTATCTGTAAAGGTGACTGACATCAGCAGGATTGCTAAAGTAGGGTGATGAGAAGTGTACAGGGTGGTACACAATTCAAAATGGTAAAACCCACACACAAACACACACTTACTTCCCAGTATTGAGATTAGAGCCCCTGTCTATCTAGTGATTTGTAGTATAGTGTTAGGCAGTTATCGTACACACTATGGAGCTTACTGGGCTAACAAATGGCCAAAGATGCTGATAAGGGGAATGACATCAACAGGACTGATAAAGTAGGCCACTGGGTGGGAAACTTATCAAAATACTTTTTCTTCTTCTTACAAACATACACACTTACAAACGTATACACCCACCCACACATTTACTGGATATGAGATTAGAACCCCTGCCTAGCTGGTGATTTGAAGCATAGTGTTGCTCAGTTATCACATACCCTATAGAGCTTACTGGGCTGACACCTGGCCAAAGGTGCTGATAAGCTGAATGACATCAGCAAGATTGGTAAAATAAGGCACTGGGTGGGAAACATATCAAAATACTTCTTCTTACAAACATACACACATTTACCAGATCTGAGATTAAACCCCCTGCCTAGCTAGTGATTTGTACTATAGTATTATGCAGTTATCTCATGTAATGCAGAGCTTACTGGGCTAACAACTGGCCAAAGGTGCTGATAAGGGGAATGACATCATCCGGACTGATAAAGTGGGGCACAGGGAAATGTTGCAGGTGAGAATGGCCTAAAGCTGTTTTACCTACAAACAAACAAGCACACACTCCCTCACTCTCACACACACACAGTTGCCAGTATTGAGATTAGAATCTCTACCTATCTAATTTGTACTATAGCATTAATGCAGTTATCATATGTGCTACAGAGCTTATAGAGATGATAGGTGTCCAGTGGTACTAAGGTGAATGACAGCAGCAGATCTTGTGAAGTAGGCCAATGTGAAGTGTACTGAGTGGGAAAAGTCTCCTAATACTTAGACCTACGGACACAGACACATACACACACACACACACACACACACACACACACACACACACACACACACACACACACACACACACACGCCCACACACGCACACACACACACAGACACACACACACACACACAGACACACACACACACACACACACACACACACACACACACACACACACACACACACACACACACACACACACACACACACACACACACAAACACACACACACACACACACTCACAGGTGGTTTGATATTATAAACCTAATCTCAGTACTGTTACGCAATGGGGGTCACCTTTTATGCTGGCATGTGTGACTGTTTACAACTAGTATGCCACTGTCCACAGCAGGACATCACTGTATGCTGTTCAGGGTATCTGTGTGTGTGATTCACTCTGGCTGTGCCCCCCTATGTCTCTCTCTCTGTCACTGTCTGTCTCACTTCCCCACATCTATGTGCGCATATGCTTGACATATGTTGTTATCTGTTGCCCATATATATATATATATATATATATATATATATATATATATATATATATATATATATGTGTGTGTGTGTGTGTGTGTGTGTGTGTATCTCACATGACAGATGCAAATATATCACATATGGGCTAGCTACAGCTAGCTGAGGGTAATCCTGTCTGATCTCTGTGTGTGTGTGTGTGTGTGTGTGTGTGTGTGTGTGTGTGTGTGTGTGTGTGTGTGTGTGTGTGTGTGTGTAGGGGACAGTTGAGGTGTATATAGCTGTCTGTATGCACAGACATATATACACAATATAGTCATATATTCCGATGTGAGTTCCAACATGTCCTGTGATAAGTGTAGGAGCATGCCCAGTGTGACCTTCTATAGTTAGAGCGGGAGTCCATTCCAGAGGTAGGTGCAGTCCAGGGTTTTGTGTGCTACAGCCATACCTCTCAGGAATACAGAGGACTTTCCTCAGGGCACTGGGTTTGCTTAGCAGGCATTTTCTGACATATCTGTAGTCTGACACTGCAATGTATTGTGTCATTACCTAGTGCCAGACATCCTCAGATCATCACAGTGCTTTACCAGAGGAATACTAGTTATATGATGCATAGACCAGTATTATGAGGGCAGCTATGTACATTCTTGCCCAACAAGGCCATTTGTGAGGTGTGGCTACAGCCAGTTGCATAATGACGCATTGTGTAAGCAGTTCAGCAACCTGGTGATATACTGGCTGGGGATCTCCTGCTTGTGTGGTATCTTTCTAACCTGAGATGTTGTATCTTTGTGTGGGCATACCTCTCACCTGTACATTTTTTGGCAGGTTGTCCAGGTGTTTGGCTAGTGGTTTCAGCCTGTCTACATAAACTTGTGTTTTTATGGCAAGATAGTTACATATAATTAAAGAGTGATGTTACAAAATAATGACAGACATTACTGTTTCAGACTGCATAACTTTCAGACAATTCCTGCTACTGCAAACTGCTCACCTTACCAACTTGCTCAGTATGTAAGGGTGATATTTACAACACACGCCTATCATTGTGCCTTTTTTCCACTTTTATTTCTGCCCTTGTCCAGACATCTTGCTATTAGGGGTTGGGAGTTATGGGTGTGGGTACAGAATGCATTCTATTGTTCAGACATATCCATTACATGTAAAAGCAAACATAAGAGAAAAGGATTATTGATAATAACCACTGTCAACAGTACCAAAAAGCATTTATATTCACCAAAGCCTTGGCACCTCAGCTACACATTCTTCAAAATATCTCTTATATGTGTAGTATATTCCACATAGCACTGTGACTTCCAGGTCTGTCAGTGGCAGAGCAGTGGATGTCACTGACATGCATAACAGTTGGCACTGCAGTTATCTGCACACGGCCCTGTCAATGACATCATTGTACCTAGGGCACTACGAGACAACTGCTATGAGAATGTGCTGGCCAGATCCTGACAGTATTAGCCACGCATACACATAGCTCATTGACCCCCTGCATATTGTGGACAGGCAACATGTTTTCATGTGTATTGGTACAGCCCTGCCAATGTGTGCTATGCTACTATTTCCCTGCAAGCATACATGTTACTGCATTTGTATCATCACTAGGGGTAATAAAAAGTTCCTATAAATGCACATAATGCACAAATACATGCAGCAGTGCATTCTGTGCATTTATAGGGGCTTTTTATTACCCCTAGTAATGATATGAATTGTTTCAAATAAATTGTTGCTTGATAGGCACCTTACAGTGCTGACCTTGAGTTTTGGATTGTCTCAGCAGATTTGTGCCTTTGCACTTGCCATATTTGCGAGGAAGTGTTATTTTGAGTTTTATAGTGTGTGGAGGCCAGTATTGCCATAAAGTTCATGGTGTCCCACATAGGTGTCAGTTGTGTGCTGCTATCCCAATAGGCCACCCCATTCCCTTGCATGCATGCTGCATTACCATAGATATGCTAGCAAAGCATACTAATCCATTAATTTATTGTTAAGAAGACTGACTTACCTTGTACTTGCAGCAGTTGTGAGGATGGTGCCTGAGGGCCACCTATGTTGGATGCACACAGTACACTGCCTATACATGGTAAGTTATAGGTAATGTGATGTGTGTGTCATCTATTTTATTGTGTGTGCAAGTCAGAGAGAGGTGTCAGTCCCTAGGGTCCCTACAGTATTAGTGTGTGTGCTATGCATTCCCTCTTTGCTAAGGCCTTAGCATACTGGGCATGCCTCCATCTGCCTACAGGAGCAGGCTCAAGGGCCTCCTCCTCTCAGTCCCTCTGTGCTTGTGGGGACCTTGGCAATGGTGGTGTGCTGTATGTGTCCCTTCCTCATGCTGTTCCTGTTGCAGCTCTTTACACAGGATCATATTGTGCAGCATGGCACATACTATGAGCATGTATGCACATGTGGCTGAAGAGTACTGCAAGGCATCACCAGATATGTCAAGGCAGCAGAACCATGACTTGAGCATCACAAACACATGTTCTATAATGATCCTGGTTTGTACATGTGCCTCATTATGGCATTCTTGTGTGGATGTGTGTGCATTTCTGATGGATGCCTTCATCCATGGGTCCAGTGAGTAGCCAGCATCCCCCACCAGATGGCCATATGGGATGCCCCCACTGGCAAATGCCTGGTACAGCTGTGATGAATGCAAGATGTGGGAGTTGTGATACCTTTCAATGCTGCCAGCACACACATTCATGATAATGCCCTGGCATTCCACATGACCTGGCAGCTGATGGAGGGGAAGCCCTTGTGGTTATGTAGACCCTACCTTATTCACCAGGTGGTGCTTTGATGTGGATGTGCATGCAGTCTATGGCACCCAGTACCTCCAGGTATTCTAATACATGGTTGAAGAGACACATATCACTGGTCGTCTCCTTACAGGTGTTGGGGAAGTAAATGTGGTCACTGGTATGTGGTAGCATGGCATCCAGAAACTGGAGGAGTACCCTGGATGCAGATGCTTGTGAGACCCCCATGATGTCCCCAATAGGTCTTTGGAATGTACCTGTAGCTAGAATTCTTAAGGCTACACATACCTTGGTATCCACTGGGATGGGTTCCCCTCTGTTGGCTCCAGGTCTGAGTTGAGGCTGGTACAGCTCGATGATTTGCTAAAGTATGTCTCTGTCCACCATGTAGCACTCTACTATTTCCAGATCATGTAGCCCCTGGTAAGTTACCCTGGGTCTGAATACTCTTCTCCTCCTCCTTGGTGTGTGGCAGTTGTCAGCATTATCCTTCTCTCCCACCTAAGCCTCTAGCACATACTGATGGATCAAAGCAATGGCAGCCCCTAACATTTTTCCAGTTAAAATTTCCCTGCATGTGTACACCAATGGTGCAGAGTTTGTGGGAAAAAACAGACTGTAAGGTGTTTCCATAGTTTATACTGCTGTGTTGCAGACGCTGCCTGTATGGTTGGCTGACTATGATACATTTCACCTGCTAGCTACGTAGTTTGTTCTTGAGTGCTTTTATTCTGCTATTTTCCTTTTTTTCCCTTCTTATTTCCTCCCCTTTTAAGCCACGAGGTTGAGGTGCACCACACAAACCTGGTGGCCAAATTTAAACAGTCCTTCTATTTCCGTTTTTTTATCTGGTTTGTTTTAGACCCGGTGCATGCCACATATACACATTTAGCTAATATAAACATGAAGAAATGGCCCTCTCTGGATGTGAACACGCTCTTCATTTCATGAAATAAGTCAATACAGTCACAGACATACCCCCTTGCTTAGCTGTGCTTAGATAAGCTTAACTGTGCACCATCGGGCTCCAATGTGCTTACAATATGCCTGACAAACCCCTTTTCATGTCTATTTCTCCTCCTAGTTGCACATTTGTGCTATAGCGCCTGCTCGGTTAGGTGCAGTTTGGCACTTAGAATATTTTTGTGATTCAGTAAATTTCCCCTCGTTTGCATACCCCACTTCCTTAGTCCATAGTTACTGCACTAACACAGAGCCTTTCCCCTTGACAACCACTGTCCCCTGGTATTGTTTTGATTATGCATGCCATAGACTATAATGGGAAAATGCAGATTTCCCTTAAAATTGAGTTTTCACATTTTTTTTTTCGGCACTATTCAGTTTGCACGCCACTGCTCTATGCTTAAATAGCCGAGATCGGCCAAACAAAAATAACTTTTTTTTTTATAAAGATTCAGCACTTTTGCATGCCAATGGCCATATATTTGGCCATTGGCATGCCTAAAGACTATAATATATGCTTTTTTTGGAGCTGTCATGCCTCTATTTTGTTATTTGCAGAAATATATTCGGTTAGTAACTGAATACATTTCTGCAACTAACACTGTTTTTGCATGGATACCTGACTGCTTGCCGAATCGTAATTCACCTCATTTGCATGGTTTTCACCAGTAAATGAGGTAATTAGCATTCTGCACTAGTTTCCATGCAAGAACAGTGTAAACAGGCTCGTGCACATCAAAACACTAGTTTACTGGATCGCTTGGTGGCCATATTCTATGCAGGAGCGGCTACACTGTTCCTGCATGGAAAATTTACTTTATTGACTCCTTGGGAATGTCTTTAACAAGAGCTTCCACCTTTCCCCATCCCAAAATCAAACTAACTTCCTATTTCTGTTTCATTATAAGATGGACCAAAAACAATCTAACATCTGATTGGTCAGTAGCTCCATTAAGCTATGTGTAACAGAAGCACAAATCCCTAATTGCAATTATTTCAACTGCAACAAGCCATTTCTATTTTTTGTCCCAGTCAGCCTGCAAGCTAAAAAAAAAAAGTCAGCCATTTAGGCTTTCTTATATTGCTGGACATAACTGCTGTAACTGCACATGCTACATACTCACAAGGCAAAATTCTGTCATTTTTTATCAAGGTGACCAGAAACAGCCGCACACACACAGACACACACATACACACACACACACACACACACACACACACACACACACACACACACACACACACACACACATGCACACACACGCACACACATGTCCACATACTGAAAGACACACACGCACACAGAAAAATGCAGCGAGATGCCACAGCTCACATATTCATCCCACTTGCTCTGATTCATTATCTGCAGGGGTGACATCTGCACCTCTCTACAGATTACTAACATTAAGAGCAAAATTAGATGGCAGTCCTGTGCACAGTGAATTGTACTGTACTGGATATCCTCTTCCACTGACAAGTGATCAGTGTTTTCAGGAAATTAGTGGCAAGTTGTGCCTTTTAGAAGAAGAATAGAATGCACACACACACATAAAGAAATGCATGATGGGTCTGGCATGTAGTGCTACAACTACTTTTTATTTTTTTATTAAATTCTTCATCTTAGGCAATAGTTTCAGTAAATAATTAAATTATAGCCATAAAACACCACATATACAGAGTGACATTAACAAATTTAAAAAACATAAACAGTCTCCCCCCACCGACAAAACTCTCTTCAGGAAAGTATTACACAGGACCCTTGATTTTCATCTCCCCCCAGTGTCCTATATGGGCAGTTCACAACATACACTCCCAATGTTGATATGTGCATACAGTTATCTGTCATACAATCTCCTCATCAGTTTTGTACCTCACATTCAGTCTCATTCACATCTTTGCAACCACATCCTTCTTCCTACTGTTCTCTTGTGCTTTTACAATCCTCATGTATACTCTATTTCCACTCTATATCTGTTCTTCTTTCCACAAAAACTAACCTTTCCAACCATTAGCAATAGGACTCCTGGACTGCCTACTCAGCCAAAGTGGAATAATTGTGTCACTCATCCTCTAACCCTCTAAACAACTAAGGAGATCCCTATTATAGGGTAAATTTCCTATTTCTCTTTATCCGTTTTTTTGTAAATGTCTTCTCACGCTACCATAAATACTTTACAAATGACTGTAGTGGCCCACTATTAAAATGCTGGAACACATAATGCTGAGTTCTGAAACTTTGAAGAATAAGGACTCAAAATGCAGGGAAGAGTGAATATTGTACATCACTCTTCTCTTTTAAACTTGTTTTGTAGGGGGAACGACAAGCCGTCCACACACCAAACTTAAATATACCAACCCTGGGATCACCATGTCTCAAAGAAAATGGACTAATTTGTGAAATGGCAATCTCATAAGTCTGGGTTCTTGGTCATAATGACTCTACATTCTGAGACTTGGCACAGCAAGTTCTGACATTTCAAATGCTTACTGACTGATAACACTTTTGTATAAATTCAGAAAATGTGAAGATAACCTGTGTCTGTTTTTCCACATTATCAACAAGTCCAGTTTCTCATGTTCCAGAGTTTTTAAATTTCCAAAGATGCTTTAAACCAGATATGTATCACTGTCATACATTGCTCACACTAAATGGAAACAGATTTTTGTTTTAAGAGCTTCAAAAATATATGTTCTTTGTCAGAGAAAATTACCCCTTAACTAATACTCCATCTTTGCCTTAACCAATCTAGTAATCTATGAAACTGATAACGACTAATTGATTTATATGAAGTACCACATTTTTTCTCTAGAAGTATTCATTTTTCTGATTGGCTTACCATGCCAGACCTATGCTATGCATGCTTAGGGAACTCCTCCCCCTTAGCAATCATAACATGTCAAACCTGTTTTATGCAATGTTTTGGAGAATGCTTCCCTTTGCAACCAGCTTTTAATTGTCATCAGGACTTATTGAAACTTTAACCACTCCATCCCCATTTAGTGCAAGTTGGTCCTTGAATCTATCCCTTTCTTGAAACTACATAAGTTCTTGAGTCATCTCCCTTCCTTTAACTTCATGATTTTGCCAGATTCTCATAGCCTGTAAGCTGTAAATAAACCTCCCCTTTCCCAGTCTTTCTCCAAAATTTAAAAGATCCATTCTTTTTTATTTCTATTTTGACCTCCAGAGCTTACTGATCATCATGTCCTGTCCTCCAACTACTAAAGCCTTCTTCTTTCTAAACCCATCTGTCTCTATATCTTCTAACACTAATGAGGTGGTGGCAGCAATTCTGTATAGGGAGAACCTAACCTTCATATCTTCTCAAAAACCTAAGCCTTTGATTTGCGATATGACTAATTTTATGCCCCCAATTAAACCTGTCATCAAGCACTTGCAGTTTTTAAATTCATTTTTCTGTTCCTGCAATGGGAAGATACATAAGTAAGTGTAACACTCTAGGTGAGATCATCATAATCATCATCATCATCTGAATAACGTCCATGTGATTCACTAATGTAAATAACTTGGAATCCTCATTGCACAACAAAGTGTACATCTACAAAAGTAAATCTGTATTGTGTCTTCTGTGTCCAGCAAGGATTCCTCAGCACTCACTATTGTTGGGGCTAGCAATTCTGAGTCCTGAAACATCAAACAAAAGATAAAAAATACAGTAAAAAAACAAATACCAAACATGACTCTTCTTCATTAAACTTGTTTTTGCAGGGCAGCAATCCCCATTGTATCCCCCCCTCCCACACACACACACACACACACACACACACACACACACACATATATATATATATATATATATATATATATATATATATATATATATATATATATATATATATATATATATATATATATATGTGTGTGTGTGTGTGTGTCTGTGTATTCTAAATACAGGATTACCATACCCTAGAAAAAAACGTAAATATTCTAAGAAATGGCAATCTCAGACTTAGTATAAGATAGTCCAGCCTTTGGGTCATTCAGTCTCCACATTCTGGCATTTTAGATGTTTATTATTCCTCAATTCTGAATCATAAGTACTTTGTCCCATATCTGCATACATGAAAATACCCTTAGCCTTCTCCATTCTAGGACTGTTTCCCCTCAATTATATATAAACCTGATTCTATTCTAAATTCCTCAACATATGCCAATTGCTTTGGATTAAAAGATTTATTCTCTCAGGGAATAGCATGCAATAATCTGCAAACAAGTTAAAATATTGCCACTTACCATCATGACTAGTCAGTAAGTTCATAACTCTCTGAGCTAATACCTCTGTCACCAATAAGAATAAGAATAAAATAAGAAAGTTTGGACATCACTGTTGGGTTCTTCATCCTCCTCTGCCTTATTACTTTGGTCTCCATTCACAGTCAGACAAATTGTTGGCTGCCTGTACAACCCCCTTATCCAGTTACAGTCTCATTACCCTGTTCTTGTTTCCGCTAAGATCATAAATAAGATGTGGGTCTATATTAGAACATCGAAAGTTTAATGGTTTGAATCACTAAAGGTCGACCTTTAATGATCGAACCTTTAAAATTTCGAATGTTCACAAAAAATAAATTAAAAAAAAAGAAAATCTAAAGGGTGTAGGCAGGGGGGGCAAGCCCCCCTGTGCCCCACACACCCCCACTACTTAAATATACCAACTCCGAGACCGCACTGCATTGAAGTAAATGGAAATCTTCCCTTACAGAGATTTCCATTTATCCATTTGACGTTCTGCACTTTTGCTATTCTCGTGTCGACAATATCAGATTTGACATTGTTGGCTTTTGAGAATATAATAGGTAACCATAAGATGTCCCACTCTATTGGAAAAAGTCTTTCTAATACTGAAAATAACTATTCCTGCATATTCCCACTCCCCCACTGCATTTTAATAATCTCACTTAGCAGCCTCAACTTCCCTTCAGCAGATATATCTTTCATAAATCCTCTTTGATTTTCATGAGCCCCTGGAAGATGAAATCTACATTAGCTCAGGTAAGAAAATCTGTCAGGAAACCTCTGCATGACACTTCACTAAATGCCTCACACAGAGTTGTGCAATTAATCAGTGTCCTACTTACCTATAGAAATTTCCTGCAAAACTGTTTTCACCCAAAACTTTCCAAGATTTTAATGTACTGACTACATGTTGATATGCTCCAAATATAATACTGTAATCTAACATGCCTTCCTCACCTCCTCAGTAATATAAGCCCACCTTAGTTAAAGATTAGCCCTTGCAGTTCTTTGATCCATAAACCTCTAGGATAGGAATTGTTCTGTTTTTTCTCACTGTATCCACAGAAGTCCTTCTTCTCTGCACCACCATTACTTCCAACTTGTAAACCATTGTCCATAGTGCTAATTCATCTGATCTAAGCCTACTTTTTTTTCAATCTTTCTAAGTTCTCCATTCAATTGTTAATAAGAATCTTTAACCCTATCCTCAATGATCTTAATTTGATACCCTACTTTCCTCCTCCAAAAACGACCTTGACTTGACATGTGATGAATCATATCCCCTTTCCCTGCACAGTCATTCGCATCTCACAAGTATGAGCTCTCTCACATTTCCTTCAGATAGTAACTCAGGACATCCTCAAGTAAATTACATCTTAGGAGTTCTCTCAATTTCCTCATCAATTACCACAGTCTCCATGTATTCCAACTTTATCCTATGTCAGTCTCGTACTTTCTTGACAAAAGAAGATGTGCATTGTACAACAGAATCCTTTCTCCAACTTCTATACTTATAACAATCATACCTTTCCCCAGTGAAGAATTAATCAATTCTACTTGATTTTCTCTCCCACTGAGAAAAAGTAGATCCACCTGCTATAATGTTCTAGGGGCTTTCTATTCTTTGCAAACTTCTCCCATTCATCCTGCTTTTGCCATTTTAGTCATATCTGTCTAGTCTTGATGTGAAGCTCCTATACCCCACACTTATGATCTAACCAATTTGCCTTTACCACAAAAATACCCTAATATTACATCATACTCTATTTCCAGGATATCCCAGCTTCATACTCTGCTGAACTCCATAAATAAATGAAGGTAATCTTCCTTGAAGCCATAAATGTTTTCTAATTTCTTTAAAGTGCCTATTGGGTTCATTTAGTTTATACTATCTTCCTTGAAGCCATAAATGTTTTCTAACTTCTTTAAAGGGCCTATTGGGTTCATTTAGTTTATACTATCCCTGTCCTACATATCTTCCTTTACAAACTCAGTCATACTTTTCAGTTGTTTACTTAACATAATTAAGACCCGTATCTTTCTCACTGTTTACCAAACTATTGCCTACCACTTGCCACCTTCTACCACCTACCTTAACTGTTTTGCTTCTCTTTAACTTTATTTCCTGTATGAAAATATTTTTCCTGTTATCACCATAAATTCATTTAACATTTTCCTGTCTTTACAGATTGAAATATTCCCTCCCAGATTTCATGAATGAAAATGAAGAGTTACCCCTTTCTACTGACCCCAAACACAATCCTTCCACCTTTCTCCTCTATTCCTCCCTCCATATTCACATGTGGCTTTGGACTTTGCTGTGAAAGAATACCCTTGGGAGCGTGGGCTGAGGTGGATCTAAGGATATGAGTTAGGAAAACACATTCCAGCCTTCTCACTTCCCCTGTCTCACTCCATCTTTCTCTCTGACTTGAGCCCTCTATCTGTCTGTCTCTTTCTCTTAACAACTCACAGCATAGCCAACTATGGACTAAACATAGAGTCATGAGTAACTTTCTTCCCCTCCCCTCAATCATGCATCTAACTAGTACTGTTCATCCTAACTATTTTCATACTTTCAACATATCTACTTGCCTCCTAACATATAAACCTTCTGTAATTTATACAAAAGAAGTATATACAGTGAAATATGCTCTACCATTTAAATTTATGTCCCTTATTGCACACTCTTAATAGAAAAGAGTTAACAAATAATGTCCGCCGAAGAGATGTATACACTTACTGCCCCCCCCCCCTTTTAAACATAATAAAGTGGAGTAGGGCACATCAAATGAAAAAGGTAAGCTAGCAAATCACAGTTCTTAGATGAGAAAGGAAAAATGTCCACAAAATGCTGTCTTGAATCACAGTCTTACTAGGGGTTTACCCATACCTGTAGTCCACAAAAGTATTCCTTCTGCCCTGAAGTTCAGGGTGGAATCTCAGTGCCACATGAGCTAAACAATATGTCCTGTGCAACTATCTAGAATATTTCCCCCAGAAACACACAGAGCTAGTTTGCCTTTTGAAGACACCTAAACATATTTGTCATAGCTTTTCTTGTTGATTTGGGTTTGCAGCTTATATTTATTAGAGAAGTCCCTTGTCTTCTGTATTCTCTGACACACAGCTTCAGAAGCCCCTTTTGAAAGATCAACTTGCATGCTTTCCTCATTAGATGTCGAGGTTATCTGAGCTATTTATTACACCAGAAGTAGATCTTCCCTGTTGCAATATATTCTAAGTGACTTGAGCAAATCTAAAACATTACAGTGTTGATTTGCAGCTCCTCTGATGAAATAAACATTGCATTTTTCCCAGAATTACCTATGCAGTATTAGGACTCTGCAGCAATTGTGCAAACTTATTCTGCACTCCCTCATTTAGTTGGTCACTTCTAAATTTCTTCGTCACTGATGTTGATCCTCCTTATTTAATTCTGCTCCCTGCTTTCACCTTCATTCATTTACTGTCCAGTCAGCATCTTCTGAAGATGGCACCTCTCCATTGGTGACTTCCTGGATATGCTCATTTTCCATACCTGTTGAATACCACTCTGTGCGCTGTCCTCCATTCTGATCCTTGGGCCTGTTTCCCCTCAACCAGGCCATACTGTATTTAAGGAGTGAACCATATTCCTCTGGTAACTGACAGCAATCATCAGGTCTGCAAAGTATGCCATCCTTGACTTGATGACGGTCTTTTATACCTACACTTGTACAAGTGCATACGCTCAAAGGTATAGCTGGCTCAACCAGCACCCTGTGCCAATTCAATGAACTAACAACTTCATGCTACTAGAATGCCAGTAAGCTTCCTCCAAACACTATCAATCCACACCCCCCACCCATACTGTCCATGTGAAGATAACAACAAAAAAAAAAGTTCTGCAATCCGTTGCAAAAGTTTATGCCACACAGGAAGTGCTACAATGCCAAGGTTTGGCATTTAAAATACTTATTTATTTATTTATTTATTTTTACATTTCATCTGTAGTAAACTCCTTGCTTGTTGCTACAGTGTACATGCTGCTGAGTTTTTCCTTGAGAGGTTAACTGTTATTCACTCCACTGACAGTCAGTGATTTGCAATGTCAAGCATCACACAAAGGCAGAAGCTAAAAAGAATAAACAAATGAAAAAAACTGGAAATACACTAATCAGGCAGTTGATTTATGTAGGTGGTGCCCCTCTAAAAGTGAAATATTGACATTAAGGGATGATATAGTCAAGGAAAGTCAGAATATCTGGACTTGAATCCAGCAACTATGGCATCACCCTGAAGCATTCACTATTTTAACAATGTTTGGCACATGATAACTTGCATTTTTGTTATACATGAACTTGCTCTCATGACATGAAATCTGTTGAGTAAGAGGCTACACAGGAGCGTACATATGGTCGTGTTGTTTCTAGCATACAACACTAAAATCTGCACCTGTATTAAGGAAATGAATTACTGTAATGAGTACTTGTTCATTCATATTTACAATGGGTTTAAGGTCACATTTTTCATAACTCAATCTGTGGTAATTTTTCATACCCACACTTTAGCCCCTGGTATATTTGTTAAGTCATGCAGACAAAATGTGTTATTACTATTTGAAAGACTGCAAGAGACACATATCAAAGTTATCACGTCATCCATTTTGCATACTTCTGTTGTCACAACCCAAACATTAGCAATTATAGTTGTACTTCAGGTTTTAACTGTGAATACTAATGTCAATATATCCAGTGCAGGGATCAAGCACTGCATTACTGGTGCTGTTATTCATATCTTGCTGCATTCACACATTGAGTCACAGAGAAAGTTGCATGAGGGTTGCTTTTTTGATAACCAGTACTATCCAGAGTGCTGACTGAAGTGCAACGGCACCCGTCTCCTTTGCACTGCTTGCAGCATTCCAAATTATTATTATTTTTATTTTATTTGCCTTGGCAAGTGAACTGTCATTAACTTACAGTCACTGCTGACAGTCAATAACCTGCAATGACAATCATCACACAAAAGATCAAACCCCCCAACCCCCCAAAAAGTCAGTGGTCTTATACCATAAAAATGTGGACATTAAGTATCCCTGTATTTCAACAGACATCATCCTATCTGGAAATGAACCATGGAACTATGGCATTATTATAAAATGTTGGCAAGATTAACAGTGTATGCGAAATCAACATAAACATTATGAGGTAGAGAAATTAGATCACATATACAGCCCTGTTATGGACATGAATGCAGAGGAGGAAGATGGGTGTATACATCCATCCTCAACCTTGTTTCCCATTTTTGCATATATATATATATATATATATATATATATATATATATATATTTATATGGATTCACTTCATAACCTCGAAATGCTGAAATATCGAATTTCAGTATCTCGAGACTATAAAACCGAATCCACAAAACACCGACAAACAAAAACCGCGAAACCACATAACCGAAAACACCGCACACACTACACTAAACATACAACACAACACCCACATCACAACATAAACAAAAACAACACACATACACAACTCACACACACATAAGCAGGGGGGCAAGCCCCCATGCACCCCCCATGTGGGGGGCTGCGCCCCCCCCTACTTATATATACTAACTCCGAGATCGCACAAACACAACACAAAAGCTCACTCACACACGCACATTCTCCAATCCCTCACACACACTCTAACTCCCACTCAAAACCCTTACAAAACACTCACTTACCTGACATAACACCTACATCCAAACACGGCACCGCACACCAACAAAACACAAACCCGGACATTACATAGCGCAACTTCATAACCGCGAATTCGACATATTTTCGACATATGTCAAATTCGCGATTATGAACGTTCGCTATTTTTAACATTCTACTTTATAGCTTCGAGATACTGAAATTCGACATTTCAATATTTCGATGTTATAAAGTGAACCCATATATATATATATATATATATATATATATATATATATATATATATATACATAAAATTACATCTTAAAATGTATTTTTAGTGTTATAAATAGTTGTTCATGTGCCATCTTCTGTTTAGTGCATTTTATATCTCTGTCAATTTCCATTTTCTTTGTCATGGCACATCTTGTTCCACTACCATCTGTAAATGTTACAGGCATAACGTTACTTTGCCTCCATTTATATTTTGATATTTAAATCTACTTTATTGAAATTTTTACTTGCAGTTTTGTCTATTATTGCTTTATTCAAGATTATGTAGCATATGTCTGATCCTCTTTTTTTTGCATTTCTCTTTTTGTTGTGTTTTATTGCTATAATCACAGGGTAGCCTGTCACTGTGGAGCTCCCATTGTCTGATAATGAAGTATTGGTAACCTCTGATGATGATGGTGGTGATGATGAAGAGGCACAGTCTGGGGTTGCAGATGGTATATCTATCACAGAGGTTGTAGCTCCCACATCCCCTCTCCAGAGTTTAGGCACACTCTGTATGGTTATGCATACCCATGACATAGAGCCCTCTGAGATAGGACAGGTTAAAGATGACAAAATTGATCACAGTAATGTGGTTACCACAGTTGCTGAGTGGGTAAGTCTCCCCCTAGCGATCATTAAAATAGAGATACTCGGAGTCTTGCTTTCCACCCCCCTCTTGATGTTGGTGTATCAGTAGGTGCCATCCAATATACGTGTAGGACTATTGTGGAATGCACAGGCAAGTTCCACCAAGACCTCTGAAGAGACAGAGTACTGCATGTCATGCATTCAGACATGCAATACTGCCTGGATCGTGTGTGTAAGTCCTTGGACCAGACGAGTGACACACTGGATTGTGCATTGTCTGTTAAGGAACATCTGCTGTGGGAGGGTCAGCATCCACATAAATGAAGAGCTGCTAAATTATCAGATGCTAGCCAATGTGGTCATGCTCGATCCTAATCCTGTAGTGGTACTACTTCTACTGCTCCATCAGTGATTGAGGTATCCACACCCAGACATGGTTAACCATATGGTTGTAGTCATGGACATCGTTATGGGGATAGCTCAGCAAGAAGGCAACATTCACATTCAGGTAGCATCCTGTTGTCTAGCCAGGGTCATAGAACTAGCAGTGCAACTCCCAGCATGTGGTGTGAGACTGCAGTGATGAACTAAGTCATCTACCAGGCATGACTAACACCTGTCCAGGATGCCTGGGCATAGTGCTAGCGTAGTTGCTTTTGCTGTGTTCCTGCAAACTCTCACATGGTATACCTCATCTTACCCATACCAACTCAAACACACAAATATATAAATATTTAATGCTTGACTTCTTTACATCTGGTGCTATTGGCCCTGACAATGGATTGTCTATGTGTGATGCACCGAGTGGATAGGTAAAGCTTGCTTAGTCAGATGCCTGCTTTCCTCATCAGTGTTGCAGTGAATTGTATTTTTTGTTATCCTACTCAATTTCGATGGTTATTTATGTTGTGCACCTAAATGTAGTTATAGTAATATTGATAGTGGTGCATCCCTATTAATTATGATTTACTGCTTGCTCGGCAGCTTGTACAGATGGTGCTGAGATTGTCCTATTCACTATTAGGTGTCTAACTTGGGCAATGTTTATGTGTTATGCAGAAAAGTGAGCAGGCAAAGCATGCATGTTTGGTCAATAGATATTCACTTTAAACTGTTGGATGGCATATTTTAATTTGTGAATTATGTAGTTATGCTACATTTTCTCTTTACTAGGGCTGCATAAGTATGCTTGCTTATGTACCTCTGTGGATGATGTTGAAATTTAACAACATTGTGGGGGCTGTTTTGACATGGGCCTGTGTTGACTTGATGCAGAGGCTGTATTCATGTACTGCGAATTTTTATATATAGCTTCCATTTTTAATTTTTTTTCATACATCAGTCATGAGTTACTGCTTACATTCTATCACAGATGAGCAAAGATTTATCTTTGTGAAATACAGTACTTATATATGGAGGTAATCATTCATGTCTTCTTCACAAGATCGTCATTTACCTTGGTTAATGCTGCTAATACAAGTTGTGTCTTCTGGGGTTGAGTCTGTCTAATACTCACAGAACATAGCCATTATGTGGGTAAGCAAAGGCTGGTTATTTTTTCATGCATTACTTTTACTGTTTGGATACTAGATACAGACAACACAGCTGTCAGGCAGAAAATGGGGACATCAGAGGAAGATGAAATCTAAGGGAAAATAGGGGAACAGGATAGCAACTTCAAGCATCTGGGAATGGTGGTTGTGAAGAAAGGAAAGCTAGAATAAGAGCTGCTACAGTCAAATGGTACAGAGTTAGGAGTAGTCTGTGACTAAAGAATGCAAATAAAGCTAATACATAAGGTGTACAATGTTATAGTTGGGAAGGAACAAATAGGTAATCTGCTCTTTCCAGAATAAAAAAAGTTTCAGAAATTATTTAGTTTAATTGGAGGAAAATGGTAGAGGCATGAAAAGCTGACAATCACCATGAACAGTTAGTTAGCGAGAGAGAGAGAGAGAGAGAGAGAGAGAGTTTGTAATAATGTTCGGGAGAAAGGTGTAAGGCTGTAAGGAAACAGAGAGAGGATACAAATTAAGGAGTTTGGTGCAGTACCCTCTGTTGTGTCTTTCGGCTTTTCCCGGTTAGGGGTCGCCACAGCGGAACTCCGGCCCGCTAATGATTAGTAGTGGATTTTTACGTACCGGGTTACCAGCCCTGATGCACAACCTTCAGCGAAGGCATGCCCCATTCACATATGCCTCCACACAGAAGACACTCTAGCTGAGAATCGAACGGGACAACGTCTTGCTATGAGGTGATAACGCTACCGCAGCACCACCACCGCAGTGGTGCAGTAACTCTGAATTCCCTACTTAATTGTTTTATGGAGCAATTTGGGTGAAAATTAGGCACAAGTGGATGGTGGACTTTTCTAGGGAGGAATGGAAAGAAATTTTGTGTAGATTAGCAAAGCCTTGAGCTTTGCCAGGGGTATGGGTCCACTGCAAGAAACAGACCCATACTGGTATAGAAAACTGTATCAGATAAACAAGACATATAAAGTGTTGAAGATGTGGACAAAGTGATGCAGTATATAATGATATGTTTTGTCATTGTCTTACAATTTGAGATAAATGTATTTTATAATGGGATGATATTTTTCATTAACAAGTGGTAATATGATGAGACTTTGTGCTTCTTGGATTACAGGGTAAATTGCAGAGGTACAAGGAAGATGAAAAAGAAAAAAATCAGTTGTTGCAGTAGGGGTGGGGAACTTAACCCCACAGCGTAAATGGATATAATGAAGAAATACTATGGCAGGGGTGGGGAGCTTTACCCTACAGTGTAAATGGATATAATGGAGAATACTATGGCAGGATACCACATTAAGAATAAGCAAGTTGCAGATCTGACAGGGGTTATAAGCAATTCATAGATACGTAACAAAAAAAATTTAGGAAAAGACAAGTAAAGATAAGGATGAGGTATGTGTAAGACAAAAAAGTACTATCAGTAGTTGAGAGAATGAGGCAAAATAAAATAATGGGATGCAAAGAGAAAGTTGCTATAATAATACATTGTGGTGTTCAAATGATATTACAGCAGATATATAGTTTGTGCATGTGGGGAAGCAAATGTTTTCTGGTTTGCAAATTCTGAATGTTATCTTGCAATTTGAAAATATATTAAAAAATAGTAAAAGTAAAATGGAATTATTTGATTAAGATAATTTACAAAGATAGTAAAATAAGAGGTCCAAGAACTGATCTTTGAGGAATACCTATTGTTAAAGCTCCTAAAGTAAAGAGCTGAAAGTCTGCTGGTACATTAGAAGTTCTGTTATAAAGATAGTTATTCATTTAGTTGTACTGTCCCTGAGAAGAATCAAATATAACTTTGGCATAAGGATTCAATGATTATCACTCTCAAATTGTCTTTTGAGGACCACAAACACTTCTCCTGCTAAGGCTTCCTTTTCTAGAAATGAGCAAATTCTATCATGTGCAGTACAGATAATAGCAGCTGTACTCTTCCCTAAGACTGTGTTAATATCTTGAGTGTTGTTTTTATGGAACATACTGCAGATATGACTTTTTTTTCCAAAAAGTATGTTTTATAAGTACCATGCTAGTATATTATGTCACAGACTCTTTTTTTATACTTGAGGCTAACCTGGTGAACTTCATAGATGTTTCTATCATTTCATTTATATTTTTTGATACAATTACTTTCTTTGTATGTTGTGAACAAGCATTCTAGGGAAATATAGCATATTTGAAGTAGTATTTTTTTTGTTTGTTTGATTTTATTTTATGTGTGTGTGTGTGTGTGTGGAGGAAGTATCTGAATTCTGTGTTGAGTCTCTACATCATCCAGGTCACTGTATCAGTTTTATCACAGTGTTCTGATTTCCATCAACATCTCAAAGACACGGCATAAGTGAATTGACATACCACTAAATGCCTGTAAGTAATCAAGCAGCACGTGTGTGTGCTTGTGTGTGTGCGTGTGTGCATGCGTGCGTGCGTGCGTGCGTGCGTGTGTGTGTGTGTGTGTGTGTGTGTGTGTGTGTGTGTGAGTGTCTGTGTGTACCTTGTGATAGACCTTGCTCATCAGATCATGTGCAGTGTCAACATTGTGAACATACGTAAAAAAAAAATAATTTTTAACTGTGGACATATACAATATTAGGGCACACAAATAACTTGTTTACCTATCAGAAAAAAATAAAAAAAGGAAGAGTTAGCAAATAGTTATCTTTCAAAAATAAGAATGAATGCATCATAGAACATCTCAAGTTTTATCTTTGGACATGATATATACAATATCAGGGCACAGGCATAACTCTGTTAGCTAGCAAATCAGAAGGTCAGCAAATAATTATCTTTCAAAAATAAGGAATAATGCATCATAGAACATCAACACTCTCAGAACTTCTGAAGGTCTGGAGGTCCCCTGGCTTTATGAGCGGATTTTAGCACAGGCTTTTCAGGAAAGTCCCATTCTCAACATTTAACCTAATGTGTACCATTCACCTAACCTAAAACTTGCCCTGCTCAGAAGTGTACACATTAGGTCTCTATAACTTGTAGCGTGACTGTAAGCAGCATTGTCACTATGTCTATAAGAGTCTTTAGAATCAAACTTCAGTGGTGTCTGCTCAGAATGTCAAGAAAACCTGTACAGTGGTAGTGTACTATTTAGGAACTACCAGCTGGAATGTATTACTTTGATGATTACTTGCACACTTTCCTCAAAATCAAACATTAGGCTTATAGAAAGATGAATACATTTTGTGCTAATTGTAAATGAAGTTTGGCAACAAACTAAGTTGTCCCGGGACATCTTTATGGGGGGGGGGTAGGTTAATATTAGGGGGAGTTAAGTGGGTTGGGGAGGTGAAAAGGTTAAGTGGAGGAAGGGATGGTTGGGAGGAAATGAGATAATGATGGGGAGGGGCTTAAGAGGTTTAGTCTAGTGTAGTTGGGTTAAGCAATCACATTTTGGCGTGAACTTGCTAGGGCAGGTTTTCATCCGTGATGACATGTAGGTAGTAGTGGTCAGGTAGGCCTGAGAATAGTTGACTGTGGAAGAGGTGAGTAAGGTTCACTAATAAGGATTGGTGGTGGTACTATCTATATATATATATATATATATATATATATATATATATATATAGATATATAGATACATATATATATATATATATATATATATATATATATATATATATATATATATATATATATATATATATATATATATATATATATATATATATATATATATATATATATATATATATTTTTTTTTGATGGGTTAGTAAAGACGTCTGAGATAAGGGTGGTCCAAATCACCTTTGGGGTGGTAGTTGGTGGGACTAGTGAGGGGAGTATCTTTCTCAGTGGTACAGATGGGCAGAGCAGAATAGTTTCTAGTAATCTCAGCCTTTTCTATAACATGGGGGTTTTAAGTGGTTTAGGTAGGTAGGGTTGTGAAGACTATACTTCTGGAGGGTCGCGCTAATGCAAATCTGTGGTTTTACTGGCTTTCTATCATAATAGCAGAAGCTTCGGTGTTCACTCATTAGGTTTTCTAACCTTGAACTGGGGCTGGTTCTTGGGTTTTCAGACCTGAAGTTCATTATGGCTGTATTTAATAAGTGAATCTCCACCTCCTTTGGAGGACAGTGGGTTTTGTGGTAGAATTGTTCCCAGGTGCCGTCCTGTTAGTTGCGGATCTGTGCTGGCCTGTTCAATGTGTGTACATTGCTTTTGTGGGCTTGAGGTGCACCTCGTGTCAGTAGGGACGGCATGCATGTGCTGTCTACTTAAGGCTTCCTTAAAAAAAAAAAGGGGGGGCTATATAAAATAAGTAAATCATTGGAAATGATTCTTAGGGCGAATGTCCATCCTTGGGCTAAGGGTACAATCGGATTAGCAATTGGGACCGATACCTGTTATTTGCACTCTGTCACTATTAATCAAGGCTGCTAGATTTACAGGTAGAAGAAAGATCGTGGTGGGCTGAACATTAGCGTGAGTGGAGTGCGTAGATCCAGACACAGGGAACGGTCTTACTGAAGCAGTAAGCCAGCAATTCCATAGTACCGTTGTATCATGTGGGAAGGTATAAGAACATGCTGATATACTTCCCTTGGGTGCTTTTCCATTACCGGGACAGCAGGGAAATGTGCGGTTGTGATCAGCTCTGT
Source organism: Protopterus annectens (assembly GCF_019279795.1). Lineage (NCBI taxonomy): Eukaryota > Metazoa > Chordata > Ceratodontiformes > Protopteridae > Protopterus > Protopterus annectens. Next base: position 748,041,819 of record NC_056732.1, on the reverse strand, counting down.
GGTATTCATGTTTCCTGCTGTTACATTTGGATTTGGCCACAAAAAACTTGGATTTACTGGCATCTTAGGACTGTGTATTTAAGTGCTGTGTCCAGCTTTGTCTTTGTTGTTTGACTGTTATTGATTTCTGCTCAGAAGCACTGCTTGATTTGAAGCTGGTGAAACTGTTTTTCATGGTTCTGCTTTGGTGTTCATGGTGACAGTTTTACTGATTTTGTCAGATGTTATTACTGCACGTGGGATTGTTGTGCTCAAGTTGTATTATCAGAAAATCCCTAGCAATATAAACTAGTGAAATAAATACAGTGCTCTTTAATATGAAAGGCTAAGCATAAGGTTATTGCACCAGCAGAAGGCTAAATTAATGTACGGTTAAGCTGCTTGGCAAACTGCAGTGACATATAAGTTTAGGACGGTATGCTACATTATTGATAATGTCAATAGTATATTCAGCAGGGGGATGCAATGGCAGGCTGTTAATCAAAGCAACTGCGATTACTTGCAATGTTGCTCTGGTTTTGGATATAACAATGTAGATGGCTTGAAGAGAGTTACCATATTTAAACAAGGTACTACTGCTTTAGTCAGTAAATTTAAGTAGTAAAAAAAAAAGGCTTGGTACTAGGGACTGACTTGGAGACTTACATGTGGATTTGTATATTAAGACCTCGACTTTCTGTAACTATGCAGTGGGGATTGTACAACTACAAAAGAAGACTGATATTTAAAATGTATCCCTATTTTAGGACAAAGACGTTGCAGGGCACATTAGTGGAATTCATTTTCTTTTACAGGTTCATTATAATATCTCCTTCTACAAATACACAGCTTGCTAGGTTAATCTTAGAACAACAATAAGAGAGAAGAGAGTTCACTTAATGAGGTTTATTGCACCTATGGCAAGGTCTCACAATGCTTGTTTTCTTATTGAAGTCCTCATTTGAGGTGCCTTTTTTGTATAGTCTTGATATCTTCTTTGTTTCTTCATGTTGTTATTTTATTTTATTCTTTTAACTGGGTGCTCCAACTTGCTTTTAGATCCCAAATATAGGTGACATGGATATCCTACATTTTGACGGCAATGGGTCTTATAGAATTGCAGCCATATTTGGCTGTATTATTGATGCATGTAACTTCATACAGATTATAGAAGGAGTCATTAAGGGGTACATTGCAGGTGTTTTTTGGCTAACATCAAAGACTGAAACAATACTAGCTTCATAAGTTTTAGTCATACTTTGACTAGGATTGGGGTCCTTCCTGTCATGGTATTGAGAAACCCAAAGTCTTTGAGAAAAAAAGCTGTTCGTTTTGGTGGCTGGCTGTGGTCATTTTGTGGGGTAAGTGATAGCAAAGATTTTTTTTTTTTTTTTTTTTTTTAGGATTGCAGGACAGCAGTAATATGTTTTGCTGACTCACTGTTCTTACATTGGAATGGATCTGAAATGGAATGCTCCTGGCTGGGCAGATGGGGTGTGATGGGTTCTCTTACGTCAGTTGATGTGGTCGCTGCACTCTTCGTCACGCAAGTTTTTTGCTTCTGTATGGCTATTGCGGTGGCTCTAATCAGGGGATGGCTTATGTCTATAGAAAGGGGATGGTGCAGGATGAAGATTCATAGTTGTGGGTATTTTTATGTCATCTGTTGTCCCTTCTACAGCCAGTTGTTCTCTGTTAGGCATAAGGCAAGCCAGTCCAGCAGGGAGGCATTTGATTATGGCTACTTTGTCATAGATGTGTGGTGGTGTTGCAGTAATTTCTGAGTTGGCAGGATAGTTTCTTTGCAGATGTCTTGGAAGGTGCATTATGTCTTTTCGATGATTTACATGTCTTTTCTTTCTTACAGATGGGGTTTTTGGAATGCTGCTGATATCATTTGGAATAGGTGGGTATAAGGTAGAGCCTTCTCTTTACATATTAGAGGATTTACGCTTGTCCTTTTCTTTGTAGATGGTGGTGTGCCTAGTACCAGTTATGGTGATACACAAGGAATTTGCAGATGATGGAAGCAGTGGCAAGCGAAGAGGTTACACATGGAGAGCACAAGGTGGCAACAGTTACTGACTGAAATTGCTGAAGGACAGAAGGCATCATGCAGTGGCTTGAAAAGGGGATCTGAAAGGTAACGTTTTGATAGGAATGATGTTTTGCCACTGGAATCGGGCACAAGGTGGGTCTGAGTAATCACCTTATTAAGGTATATTAGAGCTCAGTGTTCAATTAGTGGGAGCTGATTATTGCATTGGTATTGGGGGAAAGTAAGGAAGAGGTAGGTAGGGGGATGCCAAAGAGTAAATGGTTGGGGACGGTTTATGGGGAGTGTGGGGATACATAGAGTCACAACATTCATAGGAGCACAGGACTTATTAGGCTAAAGCCTTATGGCTCTTGCAAGCCAGTGAAGTTCAACCCTTGTTTTCATAGAACTTTGGGGTGGTTGTATTTACTTATCCAGTTGTTGAACCATATTTGGGGGAAGGGCCAATGAGGTATTTGATAGGATGCTGGAGTTTGTTCCTAATGAGTGGTGTCTTTGGGGTGACAAATTTGTTCCTTGAGTAGGTAATGTTAATGATACATAACAGGTTAAGGCTTTACAAAATACCACAAGGATCATTTCACTTGGTGTTTGGGTCAATTTTGTGAGTAGAGTTTTAAAGAAGCATGGTAGGAAGGCAGTTGGTGGGGTAGTTTTAAAACTGGGTGTGTTGTTACAGGGGAGTTAGAAGGTTTAAAGGAAGCTTGGTTGCAGGATAAGGCTGCAGTAGGACAGGTCTTAATTGCCTACTAGTGGCATAGGTAAAATAAGGAAAGAGCTCTCCAGGGGAAAGACCGGGGCCAAACAGGGGTTAAGAATGGTTTGGTAATGAGTGAATTGGGGGTGTTTATGGCTGGGTATGTAGAGTATTTCATTGCTGAGCCTAGGTGGGTTTTTGGGAACTAGGTGCTGTTTTTTTTTTGCCAGCTAAGGTAGGACATTAAAGTTGGTGTTAGACTCTTCCCTACAGTAATGGAGTTGTTGCACATATAAACTGGGTAGTGGGTGGGCTAAGGTGATATGCTACGGTTAACATGGTCTTGGGTGTGAGACTTGCTACTAGTTGTTTGACTGAGTGCCGTCTTGTGTTCAAAGGGGTTATAGTTTGTAGTTTTGTTGTGGTTATAGGCTGTCAATACATTCAGGTTGAGCCATGATTTCAGCTTTGAAGGAAGTGGGCTAAAAGGGTATGTGTTCTCTTGGTGTGGATGTTCCGGTGTTACAACGGGGTCACAGTAATCCTATTTTATTTAGTTTCATTAGGGTGTGCTTCAGTGATGGCATGGCAAAGAGGTTTGTGACAGGATTCTAAGGTGCTTTATAGATGATGGGTACACCAAATGATATTTGGCTTGACCCTTCAATATGGGAAGTGGATTGAACTATTTTGGGTAGAAGGGAGGGGGAACAGCCTGGTTAGGCTGGTTGGCAGAGAAGACGGATAGGCTTGCCGTCTTCTGTTCCCTCTCTGATGTCTGGATGTTCATTTCAAGGATCTGGGGAAAGGAAATGAGTAGTTGTAGGAAGCTTGCTGAATAGATGACCAAGCTGAGGTCAGGATGGTGCTTATTTGGTAGAAGGTAATTCAATGGATGGTGTATGAAGTTAGTTGGGACGCTGCTTCATATGTAAAGTAAGCGAGCAGAGGTATGGACCCTGCTTGTAGGGCAGGGTGAGTAGGCACACTGCCTTGATTAACATTACAATGAATGGTCTATGAAGTGAGATGGGACGCTGCTTCATAAGTAAAGTAAGTGAGTAGAGGTATGGATGCTGCTTACTGGGGCAGGGTGAGTAGGTACACTGCCCTGATTAACATTACAAGGATGTTATGCTGTATTTAGAATCAATTATATCATGAATAGTTGTAATTAATAAAGTTGGTGATCAAAGCTATGTTATGGAAATTTAATAAAGGTCGTCAAATGTTATTTGGTGTGATGTGTGTTATTGAAGTGGACTGAAACAAATGAAGTTTGGCAACAAACTAAGTTGTCCCGGGACATCTTCATGGGGGGGGGGGGGTTAGGTTAATATTAGGGGGAGTTAAGTGGGTTGGTGAAGTGAAAGGGTTAAGTGGAGGCAGGGATGGTTGGGAGGAAATGAGATAATGATGGGGTGGGACTTAAGAGGTTTAGTCTAGTGTAGTTGGGTTAAGCAATCACATTTTGGTGTGAACTTACTACCCACCCACCCTCCCTCTTTTCGTTGGTGGGGAGTAGGGTTATTTATCAGTGGGGGTAGGCAGAGAAGAGGGATAGGCTTGCCCTCTTCTGTTCCCCCTCTGATGTCTGGATGTTCATTTAAAGTATCTGGGGAAAGGACATGAGTAGTTGGAGGCAGCTTGCTGAATAGATAAGCAAGTTGAGGTAAGGGTGGTGCTTATTTGCTGGAAGGCAATTCAATGGATGGTTTATGAAGTGAGTTGGGATGCTGCTTCATATGTAAAGTAAGAAGGCAGAGGTATGGACTGTGCTTGCTGGACAGGGTGAGTAGGTACGCTGCCCTGATTAACATTACAATGAATGGTCTATGAAGTGAGATGAGACGCTGCTTCATAAGTAAAGTGAGTAGAGGTATGGACGCTTCTTACTGGGTCAGGGTGAGTAGGTACACTGCCCTGATTAACATTACAATGAATGGTCTATGAAGTGAGATGAGACACTGCTTCATAAGTAAAGTAAGTGAGTAGAGGAATGGATGCTGCTTACTGGGGCAGGGTGAGTAGGTAAGCTGCCCTGATTAACATTACAAGGATGTTATGCTGTATTTAGAATCAATTATATAATGAATAGTTGTAATTAATAAAGTTGGTGATCAAAGCTATGTTATGGAAATTTAATAAAGGTCGTCAAATGTCATTTGGTGTGATGTGTGTTATTGAAGGGGACCGGGACAACAGGAATGTTGTGTACATATGTCTGACAGCAAAAAGCTGAAATATATTATTGTGGCAATTTGTTTCTCCATTTTTATCCCATTCTAGCGTCATGGATCCACAGAAAGTAAAAGCCTATTGGGGATAATGGTGATGATTCATTCTGCATATTCATGTGACAGCTACAACTTTAAACACATGTCTGTACCCATATTTTCTTTCACTTTTCATCCCATTCTGTCACCAAATGGGTATAACGGAAATGACTATCATTTTGGAGGGAGGGTAAGGAGGTAAGCATGGTATGAGATAAATATCCTTCTAAGCATTTCTCTTAGCAGTTTATAAGGAACTACTATTTTGTCAGCTTTGACAGGTAAGCTACGTAACAAATAACACTGAATTTCTTTTCTTGCTAAGAATTTTGTTCAGGCTATCATTGTATCAAAAGTTTGGAATAAAGTCCCTTAATGTACCTAACCTCTGGAACATTTACAACTCTATGCTTTCAGTGGGTCCGCATAATTCAGGTACTTCTTCTACAGTTATTATAGTTTTATCTCATACAATAAGGATGTATATAATGCATGGCAGAAAAAGATGAAGAGTAAGACAAATTATAACAAACAAGAAGGAAGTATTCTGACAGGATAGTGTAGGGAAGTCAGGATGGAAGAAACTCATGGGGGTGGAAGTGGAAAGTTGCAGTTTGGTGGAACCAATGTCCAGCAAGGGGTTCATGGAATCTTTGTCTAGGAGACTAATTAACCTAATGTGTATGTTGTGGATCACAACCTGACATCTGAGTGTATGTGTAAATAAAGTGTGTAGAATGAGTGGCTACTGAGGCAGTCTGTCGATAAAAGTGAAAGACCCCATTTGTCATTTGATCATAGGTAATGGTCATTGACAAGCTATAATAGAGTCTCACCCCATTCCAGCTAGCCGCACCAACTCATTTACTTCCTGCAGCTACCCTTGGACTGAAGTTACCATCCGCCACTGGAGATGTTTAAAATGTTAATAGAAAAGAGTGCTTGAGCAGCATGCAGGAACATTACAATTGCGTAATCAAAGCATTACCAATTAATAGTGTATGACTGGGCAACATGCATGCAGGTATACCAAGGCATAATAACCCAGAAGTCCTAGATGTAAATTTATATAACCAAACATGGGATAACTATTTGAACACCCAACACCCCAACCAGCAATCAACATTTCTGTGTGCCAACATGGATATTCGTTGATGGAAACTATACACAAATGAATAACTGGCAATGAAATGAACTGAGTAACTAAACACTCAATGAAATTTATTTAGAAATACATATAAGTGCTTTTGTTCTCAATACAAAGCACAGGACTTCATCAGAGATAAAAACTGACAGAGTACACATTCTCTTAAATATCCACCAAACACCACCTATAATCAAATTAACAATAAGAAATTAATTACCAGTAATAAATACAACTCATTTAATTAAAATCAGATCCCTATTACACATCATAAGTCAGTTCAAAAATGCTCAAAAAATATCTTACTAAATAATTGGATACAATTAAGGGATTTCATTTTCAAAATTCAATTTATGGAAATCATATTGTTTGAACCATATGGACCTGTGGCATCCATCCTTATTTGCAGTTTAATTTGTCATGGCCCCCACCCCCCAATATCTTGTTCAGTACAATCCAGGCTCCTGTCCTTCTTGCAACACACCCAGCCGATGTGAAACATGATCTGTGGCAAGAGCAAATACATGAATGTCAGGTGCATTATATTTCTGGGAACATTTGTTTGACTGTAGGTGTAGGAGGACACCTTCTTGACACTTGCCATGCACACCATCTGCATGCCTAAATTTACTGCAATGGCCCATATCAATGTGTTGTGGAGAACTCTCAACATCAGCAGCAGTCTCATCTTGAGTCTGTTGTGCACTGGCCTTATCCTATCCACCATCTGATGACCCTCATCGTCAGAATGGTTGGACAAGTTTCCCTCAACATCTGAGGCTACATCTGCATCCACGACTGTCATCATCTTGTCTGGACTGTATCACCATGTCACTGTTCTGTCTGCCAGGAGCCATGCTACCATACTGAGACATAGCAGATCCCGCATCACCCACATCATGATCACTGGATGGGCTAACAGAGGATATAGATAGTTGACGTGTTAAAAGAAGAGATAGATGACTCAGATGAGGACAGGGTCCTTATAATATATGCTGGATATCATTAAAGACATATGACACATATATCAAACTGCGATGTTACAGATAAGTCTGACTTACCATTAGGTCTTGTCTGTGTATGGGTTATGGAATCTACATGACAGGGAGTTGAAAATTAGGTTACGCAGCCAAAATACATGCCATCTGTGATTGATGCAAAAATGACATACAGTTGACAAGTTCTCCTGAGAAGACAGTGTGGTAGAAGAGAGATGCACTTCAACTATTGTAGGGAAAAATGGCAGCATTACTAATCACATCATTGCCAGCATGAACCATTTGAACTGCATTAAAACATGCAATAGGTTTTATATGGACGTATCACTTGCTTGTGCACTGGATTATGGTGATGCAGTATGTCCTATGAATGAGTAGAAGGGCACAGTATTACTGGAGTGTAAAAACAGGAGTAACAGCAGTGACATGCATGAAAGATAGTTAATAGCATACAACTGACAGACTCCCACTGTTGTGAGGTTGTGTGCTGTACTGCAATCCTGCAGTAGGAAATTAAAGAGACAGGAAACAAAGTTATGTGTGCAGCCAACAGAATACTGACAGCATGATTTATATAAGACAGTAACAGGGGCTGCAGATACTCACACGCTGGATGTTGCACCTGTTGACCAGATGTCCTGGTGCCAAAAAACAGTTACAATGTCATGTATCACACATCTGCTGCACATTGTTGCATACTATGAAACTGTTGCAGTAACATATCTGGTCTGTCTGTATTTGCACCTAATTGGCTTGGGCCCCCACTGGATGTACCCATAGTGTACAATGTTAGGGAAATAGCAATATGACAGTAAACAGCAGTGCCATGACATAAGACTCTCACCTGTCCTTCCCTGGTGTTGTACAGAAGTAGATAGCCCTGTGAATATTCATGTAGACTGCATTACACATGTTGGTTGCAGTGTTCTGTCTGTAATTGTAGTTGTATAAGTACATCATTAAACTTCATCATCATCACCCTATGTGGATCTGTGTGCCTAATTTAATTCTGCTGGTGGAAATCCAAAATGGCACTATATGAATATGCATGCAACAGTAATATGCAATTATTTACTCTATAGTCACCCATTTAATCCTGCTTCTGTCCCACCCTGGGGATGCATTGCTCTCCCACTTGCCATGTGTCAGGAGGCAAGAGATATTGCAATCTCATCAGGGGTGGTCAATGGTGGACCACCACAGGTGCCATCCCTTGATCTTTCATATCATCATAACCGCATACACAGAGGATCATGTCAGAGCAGCAGCACTGACAGACCTCACGGAATACAGAGATCTCCAACTGCATTGATCAAGTTGGCTCACACTTCATTCCTCCATACTGTATTCCCTGCATGTCCAAGGAATCTCCATCCATGTTGCCAAAGAACATAATTTTCCTGTGTGAAAAAATTATCACCCATCGGTCTGTTTGCCATCTGAAAGACCATGATATGCACATGATCACATTCCTATGGGCGTCCAGTTATGCAGGTGATTATGTAGGCAGTGTATGTCACCATAAACAGTATGCATTCCTGTGCAACAAATAGTAATGTGACATATAATATAACACCAATGTCTGCATACAAAACTGTTGTAAAAATCAATATAACTTTTAATATCTGTAGATGCTGGCTATGGAATTCAAACCCCTTACACTTTACCGTATATGTGTTAAATGAAAGTCCAAAGACAACAGCATCATGCACATAAGTCTGCATGCAGTTCATCTTTAAATATTACACAAATTGTCATTTGAACAATTTATGGAATGTTTAGGAAAACCTTAGTATCCATAAGCAGGTCACTGAGAGTCCAGATCCTTTTTATATTGAGCCAGTGGTCATAAGACTTGTGTTAAGAACTATCGATGAAGAAGTTTTCATAATAACAAAAGGACATAGTACATACAGATAATGTCAGGATCTGCAGGTTTCTGTACATATACCACACAATGTATGGAGTTACCTGAAAAACATACGGATGATCCATACATACGTCTTTATGTACTGTTCACTTTGGCTATGTAACTCTGTCACTACAACTGCATATGGGAAATTAATGCATGTCCTTAATGCTGATGGCAATGTCTGTATACATAAAGGGAAATCAGACAGAAGTACAGTAGGTTGCAGATATTTGTCTTAAAGCACCTATTTTTAATAAGAATAACCCAAAACACATACATTAGAGAATGATCAATGTTAACAGAGGTAATATTCCCCAGAAAAGAAATGCTAGTGGATGGCAATTTACCTTATTAGCTACCTGTAACTCAGGTATTCCTGGAAGTGAAAGCACCTAATGTGCACCTATCTCTAAGTACCATTTGCACCATACATAATTAATAAAGTTCACTGAAATTCCAGGTTTTGGAATCATATTTGTATACCTCTACATAATTTCTTGAAAATCATCATGTTAACCAATAGCTCAGAATAACAGGGAGGTGCTCCGTGCAAGTATCCAATTAGTATCAGTAGACATGTTATCTTCCAATGATCTGATAAAATTAAATAAGCACCACTTTTAAATATTGATTCTGATACATTTACAGAACAGGCAATTGCTCCCTGCGAACTGAGTGGGACCTCAGTGAGCATTTTTCCATGTTTCCATTTATATTACATTTTCCATTGTAGTATGAAAATGGCTACTTCCAGGAGGCTGGAATATATCTGGGTGCCCAGTTGGACTGAGGAGAAGATCACAGAGAACTTCATGAGTATCAACATCTGGAACTAGATTGCGATGGAGCACCATTGAAATATGAGGATCTACCAGACTAGAGTGCATATTCAAGACCGCTATGATGACCTGCATCTGAGAGACAAAGAAGAGATTCACTGGAGGGTCACTGAGGTGTGGAGGCAGACAGTGTATGTCTACATTGTGTCACAATTCTATGTATGGCTGAGCATTCCTTTGGAATTCAGAGATATATCTGTGTTCCAAATATGTCAGAAACATGGCTTTCATGACCATTAAGGAGCTGTTCTGACAATTATCTCATCTGGATAATTGAGCAAACATAGTGAGTAGTGAGTGCTTTTCATATAAGTATGGATTCTATTCTCATGTTGTTTATTTAATAATGTTTATAATATATATAATTTTCAGGACTTTGTAGATTTACATCTGTTTTCCAACATATAACGACATCATTTCACACATCCACTGTACTCATGTATCACTGATGCCTACAGCGCCTAGGCCTCTGATGACTACGCATTTCATAGTTATCTGTTTTAGTACAACAGTATCATCTATTCTAGCTGCATATGACTGAGTAGTAACGCAGAAATAACTTATTTACTTCATTCCTCTTAATAAAGTTAGCATTCTTACCATGGTCCGGTTTAAGCAAAGATGAATGCCTGTCTGACTGCTTATACATATGTTTTCATTTATGTGCTGATAGTTATTTTTTATATTATAATGGTCAGTAAGTGCCTGAAGTTTCTGTATTGATCCATTATTTGCAGGGATATGTATTAACGCAAGTAGTACCTGTTAATTATGAAAACGCATGTGCTGGCTGTTAGCTTGTCCTGGAAGGAAACCAGCCAGTGTGCTTATATTTTGGTTTGCTGTGGGTTCAACTCCACATGCGGGAAACATATCTTTAAATTGTTATATTGGTTTATTCCACATATACTGGAATTCTCTTCTCTGTAAAATGGCTTAGTGATATTAACATTTATTTTGTACATGGTTCTAAATAACTCACTTATTCACTGATTTCCATTAAGTATGGTTGTAATCTGCAATGGTCTGTTAGCAGGTCTTTAAAAGCAGGTTTAGTAAAGTTTGCTACAGACTGTTATATGTCTGATAAAGTTTTGTGCAATACGATATTATTTTCAAAAGTGCTATCAAGTGCTGTTTTGTCAATCATTATTAAAATCACTTCATCAACCACATCTTTATCTTGTGAAGGAATCAGATGATCAGAATTACAATTGCAGTACAGAACAGTGAGATACTTTAATGTATGCATTTGCTTTATGATGGGCACTTTCTCAATGTATATCTTTAAATGTAGTCCTCCCACATACCTTACTGTGCCCCTGATGTATAGAACCTTTTATATGTGTGTCAACAGAGGCTCTGTGATATATGACACTGTCCCACTGTCCCACTGTCCTACTCTCTGAAGGCTGAAGGTTTTCCATTGCTGTTAATGGTTATGACCACAGTGTTGACATGAATTCATTCCTGCTAAATATTTACCTACATGCCCAGCAGGTGTACATTTTTTGAAATCCTAAGCAGTGATCCATATCTGTAGTCCATTTCCCATCCTATTTTAGATAATCACTGTGTTCATAACAGGTACTCTTAGTCATGATGGATTATCTTGGCAGCTGGGTAGTAAGCTTAAAATATGTATGTAGTTTACAGTTGCAGGTTTGAATCTCATATACTCTAATCTGTGTTCAGCCATGTTCAAAGATGTAAAAATCTGTGCGTAACACTGCAAAATGTGGATGCTGATTATTTGATGCTCCTTCCAAGTAAATTTGCTAGAACCTGATCTGAACAATATATATCCCTGTTATCTGAGAACTACATCATTCATACTTGCTCTTTTCTTTTCTTTTTTATGTGATGAAGTCCTGAGCCTGAATCAAGCCCTGTGCATTGAGTGGATGTACAGGCTTGAGCAGCAGTGGAGGCAGTGAGGTATTGTGCTTAATTTTTCTGTTTTGTTAAACAAAATGCATCTGATCCTTGTTACAGACCTGTATTTTTTTCATTACTGTATGCATTACTTAGAATAGCTGAATGCCCATCATGCATCAGTAAGGTAAGTGCAATAATCACAGTATACCTGTGCTTAACAGTCTGATTCCAGATATACTGAAATATCATTCACCATCAAACCATGTTTTCTGCGGATGTTTTTTGAAATGTAGGCCTTAATCTAAATGACAGTCTGGTTTGTATATCTGTCACACATAATTTAAGGTGGATTTTTTACATTCGAGTTTATAGTGCTTTGATTGTTTCTTATAATGCACAGTATATGTTGGCATACTTATGTATGTGGATGTGTTTCCCAGTGACTGATCTGTTTTACATTGACTGCCTAATTGTGTTAGTGTTCACACTGTTGTTTTCAGGCTGTGGCATGCCCTTCACATCAAAATTAGAATTGTATTTGCCTACACCTTGAATGTTTTTGTTATAATATCCTTGTATCTGGTGTTTGTGGATACTTGTGCAGGCAGACAGTGCTTTGCAACATTTCATAATCAGCAAGCATCATCAATATGTTTATATTTTACATGCTACTGATTGCTTCTAATTGTAGGCATGTCATGCTGGTATGCATCCACACCCAGTCTGCCAACCTTCCATTGCCCGTGTTATGTAGAGTGCCATCTGTGTAACTTACCTGTCTGTACTGTATTTTTCCAACCTTTTATTTTTTTATGTGTTGTGATATTTGTTCTATGGCTATACCTACAGTGAGGGCCTTCCCCTCCTGTTTCCCTATCTTCGCCTTTCTGTCTATTTAAAAAAAAAATAAAAGATGGGGCCTATCCCCCCAAAAAAAACATGCCAATGTCCCTTTGACCTTCCCATTATTTTCCTATCCCATCATCCCTCTTGTGTGTCCCTCTTCTTCATCCAAACCCCACATCTCCATTATATCACTTTACTTGTGTGTATGTAGTGCCTGTGTCCCCCGTGCAAGTTCTGCACCCATTGGTGACTAATGTTTGCTGGAGTGAAGCGGCCAGGATTGCCCTTCACCTTTATTAATTTTTTTATTAGAAAATTTATGGATTCAAAATGAGTCCATAAGTGAGAGTTAGTATATATTTATACTAATGGAGTTTTATCCTTAAGTTTACTGGAGAAATTCTGTTATAGATATGTATTTAAGACTGTCAGGATGTTTGAATTGTGAGATTCTTTCCTTAACTTTGTTTATGTATATCACACTTTGAGAACAATTTTTCATTACATACTGATTACTTGTGGGTATTGTTCAGAGAACTGTTACTACAGAGATACTCCTTTGTGCACCGAGATATCCTGAGTTCACCGTGGCACCTTTACATATTATATTGTTAACTGCAACATTAGCACTGACATTGGCAAAATGTGCCAGATTCCACAAGCTTTATGGAATCTGGCTCACGAATAATATGGGTTCTTCAAGTATATAAGGATTTTCTTTTGCTGATGATTACTAAATGATATACATATCATTTAGTCGTAGGTGACTCTATAGTCAGGCACACTGATGTCCCACTCACCAGGCTGAACAAGGAGAAAATTACAGTGAGCTGCCTGTCGGGTGCCAGACTCCACCACATAACTCATGCACTCAAGTCACTCCACAACAAGTACAAATATGACTCTGTCATTGTCCATGTTGGAGTGAATGACTTGAGACGTACCTCCCTGGACTACATGAAAAGAGACATGGAAGAGCTCTCTGATCATGTGGCCCAGGCAGGTATGACCCTAGCACTGAGTGGCATCCTGCTTTCTCCCATAATTATACCACAATATAAGGACAAAATGACTAACTTGAACAATTGGCTAAGCTTCTGGTGTCATTCAAAGGGAATCCGGTATCTGTCTGCCTGAGACAACATGATCGACAGACCACGATGCTTTGCCAGAGATGGTCTGCATCTGTCACCCCTGGGATTCAGGTTACTGGCAAAGGCTCCTGCCACCCCTATAGTGCCTTTTTTAGGCAAAGTTCAAAGGACAAAACCACCACCATAACAGGTACAAGCATGCAAAATCTGAAGGTAATGCTACACAATGCTAGAAGTCTAAACCTCAAAATGCACTCTCTCAAGGCACTCCTAAAAATGGAGAACATCGATATCTGTGCAGTAACTGAGACCTGGTTCAAGGTTCCAGAGAGCACCCCTGCAATACCAGGCTACAACTCTTACCACACTTTTCAGCCACCAAACCAGGATCAAAACACTAAAGGTGGAGGAGTGTCCATATTCACCAAGGATATTCACACCACCAGGTTAGTTGCCCAACAAAATGTGTCTGAAATTCTCCAGGTGCAATTAACATTAGGTAAGACTGCAATCCAAATTGTAGCTTGCCTCAAATCCCACACCATTCCCCAAGATTCTCACTACACCTTTTTAAACATACTGGAAAATATTAATATACAACCAGACACCCTAATACTGGGTGATTTCAACTACCCTGCCATTAACTGAGAAAACTACTCATGTACCAACACCTTTGCCCAATGGTTCTTGGAATTCATAAATTCCAATGCCGTGGATCAACTAATCCATAGTAAACCAGAGGCTCCAATATCCTAGACTTGGTCATTATCAAATGGGAAATCAATGCTCCACACCTATGGTCATCCCCTTGTTGGTCAGGTCAGACCATAAGCTAATCACTCTTAGCATTCACATCCCACCCCCACCCCCCAGTAAGGAAACCTCCATAAAAAACTTTTCCAAAGCCAACTTCATGCTACTCAAGTCAGAAGTTACAAACTTCATGACACCCATGCAGTCAGGAACTGAAAGTTCAACTGCTGAATCCTACACTAAGGCACTGTACGAGCACATCCACTCATGCATGAATAGTGCCATCCAAAATAGAACCAAGATGCTCTCCTCCAAAAAAAGTAAACCAATCTGGTGGTCCCTTGCCATAAACAAACTTTAAAACAAAAGGAAGAAATGGTTGCAGAAAAAAGGAAAATCCCAGGATGCAAAAAAAAAAAACCCTTACCAGCCTCAGTAAGAAGCTGAGATCCCTCATAATATCCTCCAAAGCTGGTTACGAAAATAAAATTGCCAAAGATTCCAAAGACAACCACAAGGCATTCTATAACTATGTCAAGAATCTAAATGGCAATGCCCAGATCTGCTCTGAGCTACAGCAGAATGGCATTAAATATACTGATCCCAAGGATATTGCCAATATCCTGGCAGATCGATTCAGTGCCAACTTCAGCCCCCCCTCTCACCCCCTAAATGGCCCATCTCAATACCGGAAGATTGACAAATTCCAGTAATAACGGCCACATAGGTAAAAAAACCCGCTCACCAAAGCTAAGAATACAACATCCATGGGACCAGATGACATCCTGAGCTGTGTACTACATGAACTACAAAATGAACTGGCACCTCACCTAAGTGTCATGTTTAATCATACCCTCACCTCAGGCTTCATGCCCACTGAGTGGCGCACAACTACAGTTATCCCACTCCACAAGGGGGGAATCCACCTTGGATCCCGAGAACTACCGCCCCATCAGTCTGACTAGCCTGATCTGCAAGGCCCTGGAACGTATTATCATGGAAGTTATAAACAAAGACAATGGCAACCTTAAAACACTGGACCCTACCCAGTTTGGGTTCGTGAAGGGCCGATCTTGTCTCCTGAACCTGATTGACTTCTTTGATTCAGTCTCCAGAGGCGTGGACGAGGATAAGGCAGTCCACACAGCCTATCTGGACCTTGCCAAGGCCTTTTACACCATCCCCCACTCTGGAATTATAGATAAACTTACTAAGCTGGGCATTAATCCCTACATCACTCGATGGGTTGCCAATTGGCTTACTGACAGAACCCACACTGTAAAAGTATCTGACTCCAAATCCAGCTCCAGACAAGTGACACGTGGTGTACCTCAGGGTTCAGTCCTGGGACCTCTCTTGTTTGGCATCTACTTCTCTGAAGTACAGGCCAAGACTAAGAGACTCTGGCTAACAAAGTTCGCAGATGACTGCAAACTGGGAGCCATTATTGAATTCCCAAATTATGTCGATACTCTACAGAAGGGCCTTACAGAAACAGATGCTTGGTGCCAGAGCCATGGGCTCAAGTTCAATGCCAAGAAATATATAGTTATCTCCTTTGGGAAAAAACATGTAGCTGTGAATTACCACATAGGTGGCAGTACACTAAACACCGAAAGTGTGATAAGAGACTTAGGGACACAGGTGGACAGTGTTCTTATCTTCAATAACCACATCACCACAACAGTCAGGAAATCCTTCTATTTGGCACACCTCATCACTAAGGGCTTTTCATCCAGAAAAAAGGAAATCATTGTCCCACTGTACTCATCCCTCATTAGACCCATTATAGAATACAACGCCCCATTTGGTATGCACCTCTCAAGACATCTGCAGCAACTGGAAAGGCCGCAGAAATACCTCACTAAAAAAATCACTGGCCTAAAGCAGATGCCCCATGCTGACCACCTTAAAAAACTCCAGCTATACTCTGTCACATATTGTCTACTCCGAGGTGATCTCTGCTTATCATACAAGGCCATGTCAAACCCAGGCTGTTGAACATGCTAAGAAATCCCAATCCCTCAGATCCACACACTCCAGGGATCCAAACCTTGTCATCACAATAAACAAAACATGCTGGATGGATAGGTTACTGACCCAGAGACTCCCCAGACTCTGGAATAGACTGCCCATACATGTCAAGCAGAGCACCTCTTTGGCCCTCTTCAAAAGGAACCTTGATGACTGGATGGGAGAAATTAAATTCACCCCAGGGATCACATCAGTCGCCCTGCTAGACAGGAGTCCAGGGAAGTAAATAGTGTGGGAAGAAATAACCAGGGAATTGTTATGGCTAACTTATATAGGCCCTAGGGCCAGTAGCCTAGTACCAACCTATGAGCCTATGAACCTATAAAAAAAAAATATATATATATATATATACATGTGTGTGTGTGTGTGTGTGCATATATATTACAAAAAATTTATATATATATATATATATATATATGTGTGTGTGTGTGTGTGTGTGTGTATATATATGTATATATATATTTTTTTCAGCTTGTTCTTGCACTCACTGTTGATTCACAGTGGTGCAATGTTGTTTTAGTTATAGTCAGTACCCCTACATGGAGTGCATGTTGGCCATGTCCACAGCTCCCCCTTGGCAGCTCACCTTGCATATTAATGAAAATGTGCTACTGAGGGAGAGCCATGTACACATTTACTGAATCAGTGCTAGGGGGTGTGTTACAGTGCACACAGATGTGTAACATACCCCCTGCACTGTGAAAGTGCCATACGGCACTAAAACATGGAAGAAAGTGTTCTCAGACACTTATTTATATATCTATTTATGTAGTTCACACAGGGGGTGTGTTACACTGTTTGTAACCCCCCCTTCCCTGTCAGAGTGCCGTACGGCACTTAAAGACTAAAGATATTGTCCTCAGACACGTATGACTTTTTTTTTATTTATGTCACACAGGGGGTGTGTTACAATGTTCGTAACACAACACACCCCCTGTACTGTCAGAGTGCCAAACAGCATGGAAATTAAATGTCCCAATGTGATTTTTCTTTTTATGTTTCTTTTTTTCATGTTTATGCATAGCTGAGGGTGTTGGTGTGGCACTGCATATTGCTCAGCAGTGCTTAAATGTAACAAAAAAGCTATATAAAATATATAGCTGAAATGTTCACAGCTGAGATAGCCGAATGATTAGAGTCACAGCTTTGTGTGCTGTAGGTGCATGGGTCAAATTCCAAGACAGGCCATTCATATTTTACAGCAGAAAGCATTTCTATTTCAAAAGTCGATGCACTGACAGTGTGGTGATTACAGATCTAGTTTGCAATATACAGTACAATAAATTAGAAAGTTCACATTGCTTACTCCCGGTAGGTATAGTGTGCTATTTTTCTGATTGTTTTATTGCCCTAGTTATTGATATTTGTCAACCAGGTTAGTGCAACTGGCCCAGAATCCCAGTGTCAGTGGACATATGAGGTGAAAAGCTCCAGTGTCCAATACAGTTCAGCCATACACCAAGGTACTCTAGTTAAAGTAAAATAAAAACACATAATAATAAAGTATCAATAATGAACAATGAATGTCAATATATATTTATGTTATCATGTAGAACACTTGTTTGCCCTTAGCTAAGTCCTGCTAAGCACTGCTAAGCCAAGCTAAGCAATGCTTAAACAGGACTGCCTGAGCAATACCTAACAATGCTTAGTTCCCCTTAAACAGTTTGAGCAGTGCTAAGCAGTCCCATTCTAAGCAGTCCTCAGCTGAGCTAAGTGGATTTGCACACCGCTAAGCACTGCTCAGTATTTGCCATTATAAGCAATGCTCAACTAAGCTTAGCAGGTTTGTGCACTGCTGAGCTGTGCTTAGCATTTTTAAAAATGGTTCAGTGGTGGCAAATGGAAGGAAAATACCCTTATTTAAGCTGCACAGGTGGGAATACAGTCAGAACATGTTGGAGTTTGACCCGTGCAGGAACTATGGCAGCAGCTGGAGAGGCAAAGTGCTTTCAGGTGCAGCACTGGGGAATGCTGGAGTCCATGGTCGTGGCTGGGCTCCGTGTTCAACACTATGATGACAGATTGCTGCAGGGCCAGTATCAGGGCTCGGAATATAAGTCTGACACCTGGGACCATCTGGCACACAACCTCACCAACGCCACTGGAATCCCTCACACTGGTGAGCAGATACGTCATTATTATGATGATCTGAAGCAGAGGAAGGGGGCACTCTTGGCCCAATGGATCCAGGATGCTCAGTACTGGAGTGCCCCAGCATTTTGTAAGTATACAAATCATTGCTTTACCAAATTTTAACATAAATGTGTGATAGACAGGTATGCATAATGGTATGTTTTCCCCTTACAGCTGCAGAGGAGAGGACTCACAACTTAGAGGCCCACACCTGGTGAGGATGCACCGACAGTGTGGTGATTACAGATCTATCTTGCAATATACAGTTCAATACATTTGAAAGTTCACATTGTATACTGCCGGTAGGTATAGTGTGCTCTGAGTATACTGTAATAAATGTGTTCTTAGACCCACATTGATATAACTGAGTAATGCTATTGATGAAAGTTCTTCTTCTTTCTGCTTTTCCCAGTTAGGGGTCACCACAGTGGAAATCCAATCTGCTAATGATTGGCAGTGGATTTTTTCAGTGCTGAGTTGCTAGCCCAATGCCCAACCTTCAAAGAAGGCACACCCATTCATGCATGTACCTACCTGCATGTCTTTAGACATCAGTTGACCACAGGGAGAACATGCAGACTCCACACAGAAGGTGCTCCAGCAGAGAATCAAACGGGAGAACCTCTTGCTAGTTGGCAACAATGCTAACTGCTGCACTGCCGCGGCCACTATTATTGATGAAAGAAAGCTAATATTGTAGTAATACTGTGTAGGAATTACATAAGTATATACTGTATTAATACTAAGGATCTTGTAATAAAGTACACCGTGATTGAAACTGTGAAGGTAGTAAATGACATTCATTCATCATCTACAGGACATGCAGTACAACTGAAGTCAGAATTTTGAATGTAATAAACCACTGTGTCATATCACCCGCAATAAAGTTATTTCCAGCAACTGCTGTGTTAATTCTGGTTTATTGTTGAAGAAATACAATTGTACAGAAGTCCCACAGCAAATATGGCTATGACACCATGAATTGAGTGAATTCTGGCTGATAATGAACTGTTATGCTAACGTTTAGATGTGGAGCTGTAAAACAAGATACAATGCAATTTGATATATATTCTGCCGTAAGACCTGGACCCTAAATAGTAATGTGTAATGGATTCTAGTGTGTTCCCTTCAGGATTGTCTTGTGTTAACCTTTTCATTTCAGCTATATGTATTCCTGAATGTAGGTATGCTGATGCAGGCAAGTATGACACTGTAATAGGTGGAGACTGCAAATATACAATGTGCAAATGTGTATAGGTCAGGTATGCAACCCAGCTCCCTGCTATGGTCTGTACAAATCACACATATTCACATCCACTAGGGGTTAAATGTGTACACCTGAATTCAAAGTATTAATACACAGTTCACCATACATCTCTGTCATGCATGATTCTCATGCATGTACGTTCAACTTTCACTGCAGTCTTCTGTGACACTCTTCTTATAATACCAGGTCATACTTTGTAACCAAGTGATGTTTAAGCACAAGTCAGTCAAGCAATTGACAGCAGTGGCCCAATAGCTCAGTGTGATAAGAAATAGATATGTTGTTCATTTTTACACACAAAGACCACAGTAGGAATCCAGGGACTGGTACTAAGATGTATTTATAGTTACAGACAAATAGTCCTGATTATTTGTAGAAACAGTCATGTAGTGCTAACAAATATTTTCTCCACAGGGCTTACAGGTAAAGAAATGTTTGTATTAGCTGTATGAAGTGAATACTAATAAACTGTGTACAGATGTACTAGTGGATGCTTGGTGTGTCTGTGAATGTGTCCAACCCCATGCCTACAAATGACAGCAGGATAGGCATATACACCATGTACTCTTCCCGATACATGTCTCTCAAGTGTCACACTGTCACGACTACTGATCACTTTTGCCAATAACCTTGGACACATGTATAAATCCAGTTTAAGTATGCCAGTAGCACATTCACACAACATCAGTGCAGGGTAAACCTTGTTAGTCATATATGCAACCCTGACATGTACAAGTCATCTGTAGTTATGTACCTATAGTTCTCACAACTAGGCTTATATCATTTCAAACTAACAGCTTAACAGGTATGTGCATGCTACAGAAACTATACAGCACAGTTAGATGTAAAGTAAGGGCAGACCTGTAGAGTATTGAGCACTACTGCTGTTAAAAATATAGCCAATACAGTTGTTAATGGAATGTTTTTCTCTCCCCTCACCCCTTATCTGCATCACTAATTATTATTCATATGCTATGGGTATGTTGTTCTCAAAACCTAATGCTGGGACTTGTGTTGTATTATTGCTCATATATTTCAGTGGTTGCATACTAACATACCTTGTTGAAATTTCACTGTTGTTGACCTGTTACTGTAAGTGATACTGGCATGCTGTTACAATGACTGTTATTCCATTAATGCATGTGCTCCATTTGCTATGCAATTCTATTCAATTCTGTTGTTCTGGGATAATTGGAACACCCATGCATGCTGTTATAACTAACACTTGAAATGTTTTGTTCATGACTAACCAATACACTTTGACAAACCTCAACACCTTAGCACATTTGGGTAGGCCAATCCCAATGAATTCACTTGTTCTGCCTCATCTGGCCACAGCACCAGGTTCCTGCTTGTCTGGGACCCATATCAAGCTGCTTCCTCCTTTGGGCCCCTACCACCCTCAGGTGGAGCTACATTGGGGGACTGGGCCTGTCCCCCTCAGGCATGGGTGCAGAGGGGACCCTGTCACCTGACATCAGTTCTCGAGTATGGTGCACAGGGTCATCCAGCAGGATTTGGATGACTGCCAGTGCCAGACAGAGAACAGATGGGGGCACCTCAAGGGGCAGACTGGCCCTGGTGCCCAGCCCCCAGCACAACCACCTTCAGGGCCATGAAGGGGCAGTGGTGACTGCCCATGGGTGGTGACCTCAGTCCCATTGTTTCCATCTGGGAGAACTTGGTCCTCTGATTCCCAACCACCATCCATGTCCAAGGTCTTTATCCTCCTCGTGTTTCATACACTGTTTCTGTCTGCTGTCTTGTCTGCCTGCAAATGCAACCTTTTGTACCTAACTTACCTCCCAAAAATTACCTACAACCCTTCCCCAACATCCCACGCTCACCTTAAAATGAAAAAAAAGGGTTACTGTCCCCCCCCAAAAAATTTGATTCCATACATCGCTCTCCATTTCATACCCAAATACACTGATATTAATCAATTTCCCCATGAATTATTCAACAAATTTATGTCACCCACACCCCTCCCTGTGGGGTGTGAGGCTCTAAATTCCAAATTATCCACATCATGCACAGCTGCTGCTGTACAAGAAATGGAGAACTATGGTCCTTTCCTACATCCATCCTACATATCCCTAGCTGCCTTTCATAATGTTTTTCCCCTGGCTTGCCCACATTTTACCACTTTCCTATCATCCCTTTTTTATTATTATTTCTTTTTTTGGAAATAGCACGGGTTTAATCAGGGATAGGCAACACTAAGTGAATCTAATTGGACCTTTGCACCACTTGGCATCATGGTGCAGTGCCCAAAAATGTGCAAACCTGCTTAACACTGCTTTAATCACTCTATCTGATTCAGACAGTGTTCTGCCCAGCAATAAAATTCAAGTCTTGAACCCAGGACCCTGTGCACTAGAGTCAGAGCAGCACACCACTAGGCCAAACTAGCTGTAGGACATTAGTACTGCTTTTGTAAATATATCATGCTCTACAGTCATGTAACATTTGGGAAAAAAAGGATACCACTGCCAAGTATTGGACCGAGATACTTCTGAACTACAGTTAGAGAAACGTGTCACTACACCAGCTCAGCTCTGGGGATCTTTTGCATGTTGTCTAAATATATAATGCAGTACAGTGGTGTAACCTTAGGGGAATAAAGACACCACTACCAAGTCTTGAAACTAGGACTCTGAGCACTAGCATCAGAGGACTGCACCACTAGGCCAAAGCAGCTGCAGGACATTAGTACTGCTTTTGTAAATATATCATTCAGTACAGTCATTTAACATTAGGAAAAAAAATATAACCAACAACTATTGAACCCAGGACCTTCTGAACAACAGTTAAAGAAATGCACGCCTACATCAACTCAGCTCTAGGGAATTTATGCATTTTGTCTAAATATATCATGCAAGTACAGTGATGTAACATTAGGGAAAAAGACACCACTGTCAAGTATTGCACCCAGGACCTTGCTAACTACAACATAGTGCATTATACCAGTAGACCAACTGTGCTCTGGAGAGCAAGTGGTGTTTTTACAAACATATCATGATAGGCAGTGACACACTACTCCTATATATATTTATACAGTGTACTTGGGGCCTCTGACACAGACAACAAACCAATACACAGACAAATAAATGTTGCTGGATGTACGGGAGGTTACAAAATCAGGTAGAGCTGATAACTGCACAGACTGTTGCTGAATGAAAACAGTTGTGGCCCCTACTTATGTCAGGGTTGTCATAATACCTATTCTGTGTGCTGACATGCTGGCAATGCAGTGCAGATTGCGGGTACAAACAAGGACAGACAGCTCAGTGTCACACATCATACCCATCTGAACACAAACGTCCATGCCAGTTATGTGTAGCACACTGTATGCATGCACTTATGCCTTACAAATACACCTGCCATAATATAATATATTATTAGTAATATATCATATAATATATATCATAATACAATATGATAATATAATATTATGATAATATATTTATTATTAATATATTGTATATAATCTATCTGCTACATTCCTATCATGTGTCACATCTGGACATCCACAGTCCTGACCACAGCCCAGTCTGTGGCACAACAACTACATGCATGTCAATACAATGTAGGAATAACTGAGCCATGCAATGTCCAGCAAAACTGACTGCTCCCACGGTAGTCACTGCCACCCACAGTAGCACGTAAAAGGCCTACTGGGTGAAACACATTTCACAGTTATGAATATGTGTCCTAAATGTCACTTAACACTATCTGGATGGCACTATTATGTAACATATGTATCAGAGGCACATGCTTCACCTGGACTGTTATGGGTACCCTCAACCAGGCCATACTGTCGCACAACAGCTGACATTGCTCCCTCACTGACTGTAAAAACTTGCTGTTTCCCTATGTCTTCACAATCCCTAGTCTGATTCCTGGCCAGAATACATTGACTGTGGCCTACTGCACATGCAGCAGTATGTCCAGCTACATACTACAGACCTAACATACCTCTCAAACACCTAGAACAGAGAATCCACGCAACACCCATACATCAAGGGTTGGGGGTGCTTATGTGAAAGGGACATGTGTCACAGTCTCCCCCTATAAACATATACAGCTGATAGAACAGCATCAACTGTAGCAGTCTGCAAATTCAGATAAAAAGGATGTATGACACTCACATCTGCCTGTCTCTTTACTGACCCCAACACACATCATTCAACAGTACACTGCTATAGAATCTGAAAGTCTGTTAGCAATGGCCAGACATAGCATGCACAACTGTGGATATAACACATCAATCCAAAGAGTAGACAGTATTTCTACCTACCCTCTATGATGCTGTAGCTCCCACACTTCAATAATATCCTCCTCACAGGCCAGGAAAAGGGGCAATGCCTACATGAAGGCCTTAATTATAACACTGTGTTGCCATGCCATTGGCTAATGTAAAGGCAACCCAGCTGTCCTGGATTCAATTAGCAAGTGGGAGTCACAGATTTGTGCACAGGCAGTCACCTGTTCATTAGCATTACCAAAAAAAGGCAAGCTGCTGCCTATGGTAAACAGGTCTGACACTTTATTCATGAAGACAGGCTGCGATTCTCTAGGATACTACAACTGGATTTCTTCTCTCAAAGGAGTACAGCACTATACCAGGTATGTCATTGAATGAGACATGTAAAGGAATGCAGATGGTGAGTTGCAGTCATGGGAAATAAGACGTTAATCAGTAGGTCTCAGCAACAGCGCCTGGACTGACATGCTGCTGTTAGTCTGCTGTCCACCACCTATGGCCATCCATTATGACTCTGTCTGCAGTGACATAGATCACAGCTCTGGCCCCTGAATCATCCCAGCAATGGTCAGCTCACATACGACTGCTAATTTTATTATCTGTTGTACAATACTGACAGTAATTACTGGTGGATACAGCCGGCATGTGGCATCTTGTACTGTCAGTGAGCCCCTTTCAGTCTGTGAATGTCATATAGGCTTAGTTCAAAGATTGTTCAGGTGTCTCTGACCATTCATGATGTACTCTGACTAGGTCACAGTGTACTCCACACCTGTATCTGATTGCCTAACACCTATGGCTAGCATACCTGGTGACCCCCTGCAGCAGGACAGCAGGTTATAGGTACTAGTAGTGGGGTGACACTAGCTCTAGCTCAGTAGCAGTGTGCACAGATTGAGCATACAATGTAAGGGAATGCATACAGTACCAGATATTCATGTATTATTAATGGGTTCCCAGTTGACTGCCATGTCACAGACACATTCCCCAAACTCTGGGGACAACCATCATGTATTGTCCAACTGGTGTCCGGAAATACACATTTGTCTTTCAGGGGGTCTACATCTATCAGGCACATGTACACATTCTGCAAACATCTGGTTACTCAAGATGTCAGACAGCTATGATATGAGGAGGGCACCCTACACAACATATGCACTGCTGTCAGTTATTGTGAAGCACATATGTTACTGGAATGTCCACATGTACTTGTTGAACCGCTTAACAACAAAAATAGGAAAGATGGCACAATAAAGGCAAAAAACTCAAAAATGACTGTATTAGCATAAAAAACTTTTAAAAGACAAATGCTTTCATCTGTAGACTTCATCAGAAACACATAAACCATTTAGATCATGAAATTCATCCTCACTCATTGCCTATTAATTCAATTAAATTATTCAGTTAGGTGCAAAACCAACTATTAACTTGCTAAAATCACTTCTTATTTAAATATAACCTTCTGTATTTAAAAAAAAATCACTTAATATTAATCGTTTCATTCAATCCTGTTTTTTGTCAGCCTCTAATTTAATCTTAATAGTTCAATTTATAAGCACACACTTGATTGCAAGAAATACAAGAAATTCCTTTGTTCCATTCTTGAGAAAGGAAAGGTTGATTTAAGGGGAGATTTTAAAATGTTTTTAGAGCAAAGGGAAACAAGTTGGAAAATTAAATTAGAGGCTAACAAAAAACAAGATTGAATGAAATGATTAATATTAAGTGTTTTTTTTTTTTTAATACAGAAGGTTATATTTAAATAAGAAGTGAATTTAGCAAGTTAATAGTTGGTATTGCACTTAATGGAATAATGTAATTGAATTATGAGTTAGGCAATGGGTGGGGATGAATTTCAATGAGTGGGGATGAATTTTGTTATGTGTGTGTGTGTGTGTGTGTGTGTGTGTGTGTGTGTGTGTGTGTGTGTGTGTGTATATATATATATATATATATATATATATATATATATATAATTTTTTACAAGCAGTTTATGTGTTTCTGATGAAGTCTACAGATGAAAATGTTTGTCATTAAAGAAGTTTTTCTGCTAATACAGACATTTTTGAGTTTTTTGCCTTTATTGTGGCATCTTTCCAATGTTTGTTGTTGTGTTTGAGTATCGGAATCCAAAGGAGTTGTTCTTTATTGTGTTTGGTTTGTTTTTCCTTCTGATGGCCTAGGCAGCACAAGACCCTTTGATGGAGTGCAGTATTCATTCTACGCCTACTATGGGTGAGCAAAACCTATTACCTGCTCTTCTCAGGACAATGATGGACATTCGAACAACATTAAAATATTTATTTCCTAGCAAACTTGTTAGGAATTAATTTCCTTCTAGTTCGGACAATGACTGAGAAACAGAGATTGAACGTATGACTGGCCTGAACTGCAACAGCAGGGATCATAAAGGCAACGGGACAATATATGAACCAATACAATATACTGATGTTGGTTTTGTTCTTGATAATAAATATGATTCCTTTTTTTTACACCCAATATTAATTCTACGATCTCTAGAAATGGTGAATTTCAAGAACTGTGTGACTGGTTATGTAGGCTGATGAAAAAATATCAGGCATTACATCTTGAGAACAAATATTTTCTAAGGTGCATTGAGGTTAAAATCATTCCCGAAGGACTACATTTTTTTCAAATGTCCTAATGGAGTTGGGGTCTCTGATCCATTTTTTGGTGTTTTGATTGACTTTTTTAATACAGCAGGTCTGAAGTTGCTTGAACTTTAAGTTAACAACAACACCAAGTTAATGGATGCCCTTAAAAAAGAGATTTTGATAACAGATCAGTTAATCAGTGCTCAGTTTCCAGATATTAATAAAGAACAACCATATTATATTTCAACTTTAGAAGTTGAACGCTATTAAAATATTATTATTGCTTGCAAACACAATAAGCTGCAAAGAAATACAGCAGCTTATTAATTAAGAAATACTTATTCCAACTCTGATCCATAAAACAAAATTAAAAATAAGAATACTGGGCATCAACAGAGGCACCAGGCAACCAAAATAAGATAGACATATCCAAACACCAATCAAATTTGGGGTCATTTCTGAGCGAATGTTATAAATAAATCCCTAGTGATTTCCAGTGGAGCCTATACAGCAACTGAATTGCCACACCAAACTTTTAATACAACACAAGGAGCAGCAGATGTGGCTGAAATAGTTGTGAATGTTAACAGTGGGGCCAGACCTAAAACTTTTTTTACCAAAAAGAGAAACAAAGTCGATCAAGATGACTATGACAAGGAGAAGAGCTTAAACTACCTCGGCCTCTTCCATGGAAAATTAGTATGTGGGAGAACAGAAGTTTTTGATATACTAAATGTATCTGACTTTGTTTTGAGCCCGGTTGATGAGAACGTTTTAAAGTTGGGATTGAGTTTCGTCCCTACTAAGAGAGCAAATGTTGTACAAACCATTTTAGATTTAAAACAATATGTACGGAGACTGAATTTAGATTTTATTTTACATGATGTAAGTTTGACAGATAGTCTGTTTGTGAAACCTCTGTGCTATAACCCCAGACCTATTTACACCTTAAGGGTATTTGAGAATATGTGTAAAAATGAAATGAGTGATCTTTTACATAAAGAAAAACAAGAAGAGTTATTTTAATTTAAGTCCTCCTGAAAGGAAAGCCATAGTAGAGCTTAGGAATAATAAGAAGTTAAGACTTATGAAAAGTGATAAAGGGGGTAACCTTGTGTTAATGTGTACACAAAGTTATGCAAATATAATGGGAAATATGTTGAGCAATCAAATGGAATATGTTGAAGTGCAGAAGGATGAAATTTTGAAAGCCTATAAAAGGATTTACTTTTTTATATGATAATTTGCTGAATGGGAACATGGTTGTAGTTATATATAACTCTTGTTTCGTATAAAAACGTAAAGTTGGAACCTTATTCGGTATTCCAAAAATTCACAAGGATTTGAGGAAACCCACTTTCAGACCAATTGTGCCCTCCCCTAATTGTGTAACTGAAGGCATTTCTTTGGTCATTGATTCCCTTTTGAACTCTTTGATGCAAAATATGAATTTTTTTAAAGGACTCATGGGATTTTCTTAATAAAATAAGATCATTTTCACTTGGATTTGAGTTTAACAATGAGAAACATGTTATGTTTACTGTTGATGTGACATATCTTTTTACATCTATTCCCAATGAATCAGGGGTGAGTTATGTCAGTGAATTTTTGAATAGTCTCCCTAACCATAAAATTAACTTCTATTGTGATTTATTGGAAACAATGTTGACAAATAATATTTTTTTATTTAATAAAAAGTATTATAAACAGAAGAAAGAGTTTGCCATGGGTTCCCTGGCAGCCCCATCATATGCCAATATTGTTATGGGTTGCTGGGAGACTTTGGTTTTAGAAGCTGCTAGAGAAAATTACAACATATACTTCTATAAAACTCACAATAAAAATGCCAAAGGTACCAAATAATCCACTAAGTAGTACAAGGCACCCAGGAAATGTAGTAAACCACTCTGATTCTGCACTCCTGGTAGTGAAGAGGTCTGTCATCTTTGGGGAAGAACAAAAAAAAGCTCCACTACCAGAAGTGCAGAATCAGAGTGGCTGACTACATTTCCTGGATATGTCTATAAAAGATTTGTGAATGATTTTTCTTCATCATAGAAAGCAATAGAAGCACAGCTAAAGAATTAGTTGAATACATTAACTCTAGGTCTGAGTTTTTAAGGTTTGTGTTGGGGACTGTGGGGAAAATGTCAATTTTTTTGGCTGTACATCTGGAATGGAATGAACATAAGATTTTTGAAAGTAGTATATATAGGAAAAGTACTTTCACCAACGGGTACCTACATTATAATAGCAATCACCCACATTTTATTAAGTAAAACATACCCAAAGGACAATTAATTAGAGCCACCAGAATGACCTAGAATGATGCAGCATTACACATGGAATTTAATTTTATTATGCAGTTATTTATAGAAAGAGGGTATGAAGGGAAATATTTAACAGACTTAAAAGAAGAAATATTCAGTGAATGGTATACCCATTAGCCCTTATTCCAAAATGTGATTTTCAAGTGCATGTAAACAAAAATAGTGTTACAACCAATAGTAATAGGTTGGTTTGTAGTTTAGATATGACAACAGATTGTATGGGCATATGTAGAATTATTCACAATAACTGGAAAATTCTGCTGGGAAAAAGTGACTTGTTTATAATAGTTGGTTTGAAACCCATCTTTGTTTACAAAAATAATTTTAACCTAAAAGGGTGGTAACAAAATGATAATTCCATGTACCTCTTTGATAATGGGCCTAAAGGTAGGGCCATGGGGATGTTGAAATATGGGGGCTGCAGCTTTTGTAGGTACATATTGGAAGGCCCCTTTGTGTCCTTAGAAACGTTCCCACATACATTAATGGTACCAGGGTCCTTTAACTGTAAGACTAAAGGGGTTGTATATATTGGGGTATGCAGTGGCTGGACAGTTTTTTATATCAGAATGATCACTAGAGCCTTATTTGAAAGAATTAGAGAACATGTTTATAATATTAAAAAGAATGATCTTAATAGTTCTCTTTATAAGCACACAGTTGATTGAAGAAGAACAAGAAATTCCTTTTTTCCATTCTTGAGAAAGAATAGGTTGATTTAAGGGGAGGAGATTTTAAATTGTTTTTAGAGCAAAGGGAAACAAGTTGGCAAATTAAATTAGAGGCTCACAAAAAAACAGGATTGAATGAAATGATTAATAGTAAGTGTTTTTGAAAATACAGAAGGTTATATGTAAATAAGACGTGATTTTAGCAAGTTAATAGTTGATTTTGCAGTTAATTGAATCATTTAATTGAATTATTAGTTAGTCAATAGGTGGGGATGAATTTTGTGATGTGTGTGTGTGTGTGTGTGTGTGTGTGTGTGTGTATATGTGTATATATATATATATATATATATATATATATATATATATATATATATATACATATATATATATATATATATATATATATATATATATATATATATATATATATATACACATATATATATATATATATATATATATATATATATATATATATATATACACACACATATATATATATATATATATATATGTATATATGTATATACATATATATATATACATATACATATATACATATATATATACTTTTTTTTTACAAATAGTTTATGTGTTTCTGATGAAGTCTATGGACGACAGTGTTTGTCATTAAAGAGGTTGTTACACTAATACAGTCATTTTTGAGTTTTTTTTCCTTTATTGTGTCATCTTTCCAATTTTTGTGGTTGTGCTTTGAGTATCGGAACACAAAGGAGTTGTTCTGTATTATAGTACCACTCATGCATTTGTCGGATGTGGGCTAGATGACATGATACAGTAATGTTGCCCATACGGGACACCCAGCAGTTGATGACAGTGATGGGTGTGGACACATAACAGCACAGTCTGTCACAGCACTCAGGTCATATCTGGTAGTCCTGGTACCATATGATGTTACTAGGCTATAGGCCTTGAGCAGCCATATGCCTAGACCAGATGTTAACCCATGTGTATGCAAGGCAGGAACTGATGCCCTCATCCAACATGGAAACAGAAGGTATCCCAAAGGTGTATGTGCCATTAACCATCCAGTTATCCATGCTATGTCTGCAAAGGTGTAAATAGCTACCCTGCCTGATGTGGACAGGGTGCCCATTCCACCACAGCCTGATTGTGTGGGACACACATCTGAGCTGCCAATAAGCCCACTTCTTGCCACACCCAAGGTTGAGTGTGTGTGTGTGTGTGTGTGTGTGTGTGTGTGTGTGTGTGTGTGTGTGTGTGTGTGTGTGTGTGTGTGTTTTTGTGTGTGTGCATGTGTGTTAACAGAGTGGAGCAAGACTTGCACTTGTGTAGCCGTCCCAGCAATGTGGGGTCCACGAGTGCCTTACATGCCACATTGAGGTCACCCATGATGATTGTGTATGAAACTGGGCAGATGGATGGCCTTATACCCTATCAGTGAGGGGTAGATGTTTGATGCCCTGGTATTCCCTGGTGGGGAACCTCTATGATGTCCCCAGCTGGTGCATGTGCTGTGTGATGTCAATGATGAACAGGGACTTATACACATTAATGGTCCTCACTGGGGGGAATGCAGGGATGTTTATACCCCATGTCCCATGATGACATACCCTTATGTATGACATGGGCCATGTAGAAGGTTTATCTTACAATGGAAGTAATGTTGTGTTGACATGTCATATTGCCAAAGACTTGTGTCTACAGCACCCTCACGACTAATTGCAGGCCTACGATGTTGTTTGAACTCTGACAATATGTCAGGACATTGCTTTCCCCATAAGGGTTCACAGTGCATGTCCTGGTATACAGCCTGAGGACATGTGTCTGGCAATGGTCATGTATGTGTGTGAGACGCTCCTAGGCAGATTTTGACATCACTAGGGAGTCTGGTTATAGCAAACAGCATGGAGTCATCTGCAGACATGGGTGGACATAGGCTAATGACTGTTATATGCACCTCAGATGTGTACATCACACATAACATGGAACAACAGGTGTGCACACCTACTTATGGGTCAACTGCTTGTGGTGCATTTCCCAGTGTGGAATAGTTGGGTCATATGAGTGCACCGCTGTGCTACCCCTATGGTAACATATGGTGTGATACATACTTGGGAGTGTTATATCCATAATGGCCACATGGACTATGCTATCACATAGTTTGTCCAGGTCATTGTGGGCATTTTGCACTGTTACCCCCTGTTCATGGCTTTGGTGACTGTGTCATAGAGGTCACCTGACTGTAGCAGACATGAACCCTTCCTTGACAAAGCCTAAGTGTGAGCAATGGAGGGTGGCCAGGTCACACATGTCCTTGTTAATGGGGTTCACTTGAAACTGTGCTATGGCTTTGCAGTATAGCCTAGTTAGGTTGCTGAGTTTATCAATTGACTGAGTGGGGGATGTCCCACCTTATTGTAAAGGGGTGATAGTAGTTGTCCATCAAATGGATGGGACAAAGGCATTATTCAGTCCTCCTTTCTGTTCCATACTAGATGTATGACTGCTTAAAATGTCAAATACGACATGCTCAACAGCTTTTAAGTGAACATTCATCTAAGTGAAACTTAAGAATGTCGAAATAAGGAGTTTCAAAAGGTTATAGTTGGCCAGCCATCAGTCCTCCACTGTGGTGTGATCTCAGAGTTGGTATATTTAAGTAGGGGGGGGTGTTTGTTGATTTGTTTTTGTTTTTTTTCTTTGGGGGGGTTTAATGGTGAATAGTACATTTTAGCCATCTTGGCCAGGCTTCCTGACGGCTGGCCAACTATGAGTTTTGAAACTCTTTATTTCGACATTATGGGGTTTCACTTAGATGAACTTTCTCTTAAAAGCTGTCAAATATGTCCTACTCAAATATTTGAAGCATTCATTCATCAAATATAGACCCTCTCCTTTCAATACATTTCTTTATTGTATTGCAAGTTATGCTTGGGGTCAAGTAAGATGCATCCTGTGATGAGATAGACTCCTATGTCAGATGTATACCATGACTATCACATGGCAATGATGACCTGTTCCCCACATATAGGAGACGAGGAGGTACTCTGCATATCCTGATATACCAATGTAGAACACAGGGGGTGAAGCCTACACCAACTCTGTCAGGCATTCAGTATGCTATACCAAAAGCACTGGTATAGCTGGTGTCCTTGTGCACCTCAAGTGAGTAGCTACTACCTGTGCTGTTGCAGACATATGTGCAATAGGGGAGATGACTGTCTGTAGTGGATGTAGACAATGTAAGCATTGTGTTTGTTGTCCAGGTTTGCAGAACTGATCCCATTCTCATGTACATGCTAAGGAGACATTGCCCAAGAATGGGCACCTCCCCCTACTTTGTCTCAGACAGTAGTATGTTATCCCTGTTATGGGCAGTATATATTGCATATGTCCACCAGACAGGTGTGCATATCCTAGCAGAGGATGATATAGGCCTGTCAGGTATACCTGACCACATGAATCTATACAAATGCACATATAGCACTTGTGCGTATGTGCGGATATTGGTGCCAGTCCTTAATGAGGAGTTGGGGGCTGTGAGGCTGTGTAACACCCCCCCAGGAGGATGTAGTCCATGTAGGAGGTATATGTATAGTCGAGCCTTGCTATCTGGGCATTGTGGGAGATGGTGACTGCAAACGTGAATGCATGATGGTTGCTTTCCCATGGAGGATGACACTGTAGGGATGCTGCAGTGGTAACTGATGTTGTTTGATGTCAACTGCAATACACATTAACCTCATGTGGGTGCGGCCCCTGGCTGCACCAAGGTATTTGTACATCCATTGTTGATGCCTTCCTGGCCATTTGTGTGCTGGTATGGGCATATCTTAAAATGTATGTTAGGGTCATTCAACTGACCCAGGATCAGGGTACAGACCTGACTCCTAATACAGTTGGTGAGGTCCATGTAGGCAGAATGGGCTTCCTGGTCACATGTGGTGGCCGGTACCTTACTGTGATTTGCACAGGTTTGTGTTGGTAATGGTGAATTCCCCCCATAGTGTCCCCTGTGCATCTTATTGCTTGTACAGCATGGAGGTGTGTATGTGTCTCATATATATGTAAACCTCATGTCCCATGGCATTACCAGCTACACTTTGCCTTCTGCATGGATGATAGGATGGTTGACCATGTGAGGCTGGGGTGCTCTCTGCAGCTTTCAACCATGGTCTGTGTGACTGCACAGATGTCTGCTGTTCCCAGGGTAGGACTGCTTGCAATGAGGGCAAAGTCATGTGTATGCCTCTAGCATTTAGCAGCATGGCCTCAAGTGTGTGCTGTACTGACATTTGTATATGGGTAGTAGTAACGTCACCAGTGTTACTAATGGAGTAACTATGGGGCTGGTGGGAACTACTGCCAGACGCATTATGACCAGTGAAGACAGATGGAGGCCTTCTCTCACAGAGCATTATGGTCTGTGTACCATATCATCTCAGACTCACAGGTACTGGAATCCCTGGAATATCACAGAATAAATGTGCATATGTTAAGGCAATCATTGCCTGATTGTATTGTGGCATCCGTCTGGGTGACAGCATAATGCTGCATAAGGATAGGGACATACCTGTCTGGGACACATAACCATTGTGCTCACTCATGTCTCACTGCATATAGTCCAGTGATGTACATGTCAGTTCAGGTCAGGCACATCAATATGTATAGTGACAGACCCATGACAGTACCTGTTGGTTTGAGACAGCAGCATGTAGTCAATATGGCTGAGTCTGTCAACTGACGCAAAAGTAACTGTGACCATCCACATACCCAGCCAGGTCAGAGGCACACCAGTGTGTCTCCAATGGAGTCTCCTATGTGTAACATGTTTGGCATGGGCTCATGCCTGCTTGGCTTTGGGACACAGGTGTGTGGCCATGTGAGGTATGTGCTCTGCATGGATGTGGTGTTCCTGTGTGGCTTTGCCTCACTCAGAGGACCCATTGTTTGTGGATGTGGATGTTGAGGACCACTGCAGATGTTTGTGTGTGTTGTGTCGGTATGGGTGATGTGTATGGTGTACTGATTGTGTTGATAATCTGTTTGGGGACAGATATGCAGCCCTGACAGGTAGGGAGCATGGAGTCCAGATTCCTACAGTCATTGCAACTCTCACACAGTGTGTCCATTGGTGGTGTCTGTAGATGGCTGTCCATTCGTGTCCATAAGGCAGGTGCTACACAGTGCCAGGACACCAATATCAACCACACTGGCTGGAGAAACTGTAGGACATTGTCCAGCCATATAGTCCTGATTCTGAGGGAGGAAGGCCAGGGAGATCTGAGGGGTGGGCCTACAGACTAGGTGAGTACTACTACAGTAGGAAGCTGACACCACAGCAGTCCATGTAGACAGCCTATGAACAAGCAGTAATAGATGTAAAAGCTCATGCAGTGCAACACCTCATAGCACATGCAGCAAGTAGAATAAAACATCAGGATCGGGGGGGGGCAAAGCATGCTGTATTGCCAGTATGTTACCGATACCCACAGACAAAATGTGCTGATAGATGGCGGTGGTATTGTGTGTGGGGGTTAGTGGTGGATAGTGCTGAAAAAAAGTGCATGTATGGGGTCTGTACATAATGGTGAGCAATATATGCAGTCCTGTGATATGTTCCCCTGTTCATGTCTTTCAGGTGGGATGTACACACGACGTAACCCAGCATTCTCAGAAGCTGAGACCACTGCAATTATCAATAACCTGAGACTCTATCACTGGATGCAGTTGTCAAGGAGCCACCATAACCAGCAACAATGTGCTGCCCTATGGACAGACTTGGTAGCAACAGTAAATAATGTTGGCCATCAGGACAGGGGCTGCAAACAGGTCTGACACCATGCTACTGATCTCATGCACCATGCATGGCAAAGGGCTGCAGCTGTGGCCAGGAACCATGCTGGCACAGGGGGGAGGTCCTGCTACACAAGCACCACTCTCAGCCACAGAGGAGTTCCTGGCAAACCTGGCATCAGTCACCAGCTCGTAGGAAACCATCAGTACATATGTCATGGAGGTGGCAGTACAGACTACACAGACAAGGAGTGTAGAGGTAAGCCTCCAGTGGTCATCATGTTAATAATGTAGTATTCATACTGGCAGCCTCTGCATACCTGTATGCATATGTCAGGTCAATCTGCATCTGTGGTTGGAGTCTTGTAATGTACACATGTGCACACATATTGGGAATGTCAGCAATTTGGTAATATCGCAGCTTGTACTGTACATGTTGATAAATGCACATATTATCCTACTCCATGGCCATATGTGTGTGTGTGCTGACGATATCTCTCCCCCACAACTGCTTAGGTACCTCTGTTGTGGCTGTGGAAAATCAGCTTGTAGCCAGTGAGTGTGGAACTGTCATGTTATGGCTCACCTATACCCTAGGCATGGAAAGGGCTGTCATTTTGCCATGCACACAACTGTTAAGTGTAGCCATATTGCAATATGTGCATGTTCACATGTGATGGGGTTCACTGCAGTGCATCACATTGGTAATCACAGTAGCATATTTGCAGTAGCTATAACATATTAGCATGTAGTTTTGTGTAGGTATAGCCTCTGTGCTATACAGGGGTGCATTACTATTGTGTACACGGGTGCACTGTGTGTTAGCTGAAGGTCCATCACATACTGTGACGTCACATATCTCACAGATGTATAGCACTAGCAACATTAATTGGATGTAGCTGCACTGAATGATGTTTAGGGCCTGTTCAGAGTGTGCCTGTTGTGATCTGATTGTGTGCTGTGCATGGCATCAGTCAGATGATGTGGTCTGTATAATGCCTTTGTGGCACCTCACGTGTGTGTGTGTGTGTGTGTGTGTGTGTGTGTGTGTGTGTGTGTGTGTGTGTGTGTGTGTATGGATCAGCAAACATAGTGCAGGAATCTATGTAGTCATGTTGTCTTCACCTCACAGTTGACCATGGGGATTGGAGTGTGCCCCCATCACAACCTGATGTCAGTGTCTCATTGGACTCTGATGATGATGGTAGTCATTGTGAGGCAGAGGTGGAGCTGTTGGTTGCTGAATCTGCCCCATTGGTTGACATCCCACTTCCACCCCCAATGTCCCTGCACATAGTTAGTATGCCCACACTTGCCTAGTTCCCAGCAGCCACAGATATTGGGCAGTCAGATGGTGGTGGCATCAATCAGGGTAGTGTGGTGACTATGGCATAAGTGACTGTAGACATTAGCCATAGCCAGAAGTGAGGTCCCACACAGGCAGATTGATAGGGGTGCTCAAAGGAGGACTGCTGCCCATCAGGCCCCTGTCAGAAGTGTCACAGCACGTGTCATCTGACGCATGTTTCAGTCTGTCATGGAGGCACAGGCACATTGTGAATGGTACACCAAACAGATGCTCAGGGTCATGGATACAACAGTGTCTGGCATGCATGACACCCTCTATTACATTGGTGAAGCTTTACATCATTTTGCTGATGTAGTGGATAGATGGTGGGATGAGACATTGTCAGTCCTTAACCATGCAATGTATGTGCTTGAACATGTGGTGGAAGTAGGGCATCAGACACATGGACATAGGTCAGCAACATCAGCTGAGAGCCCATGCAGTTGTGCACAGTCACACTCCCATAGTGGTAATACCACCAGCACTAACAAAGAGAGGGTGCTGTCCAAACCATGACATGGCAGGCCATGGGCATGTAGTCCTGGATGATTCCGTGAGGGACACAGACCCAGCAGACACTATTCACAATCAGGAAGTAGTACCGCATCTGGCCTTGGGCATGGTGGTGTCAGTGCCACTCCTGTCATAAACAGTTCCCGTGTTTGTGACCAGAGATGGTGAACTGTACATTCTGCCATGTATGGTCCATGGCTGTCCAACATACCCCCATGTAGGGGTAGCACAAGGCTTGACTGTGTGCATGCACATGCTCATACATCACTGTCTTATGCAGGTTCATAGGTACAGAAGAGGTTACTGCAGTACTGGCCCTGGGTCCCTTACAAACCTATCCAGTACTGTATCCCCATCAGAATCATCTATCACCATCTCTTGCCCCTGCCATTGCTTGACACACTTTGGACCCCTGGGACAGATGTTTTTTTTTTTTGACATCCACTCAACCTTGATGCAGTTGATGAGGGTCTGGATAGTACTCTGACATTTTTGGGGAAGTGCATTCCTGACACAAGGCAGCCTCTGGGAGACAAACCTATCTCTCCATCTGTTTATTTTGCTGTGTAATATGTGATTCAAGCTTGTCATTCTGATAATGTGCACAGAGTTATACTGACATATATGGAACAGCTGTTGAAAGGCTGAGCACAACATTGCCATCTAGGCATGCCAAGACCCACCTGTGGACGACCTGTCCGATACCAAATGGGGTAGTACTGACTTGAGGCTGTCTGTATGGGGCAGATGTTGAAGGCCATGGATAACCTTTGTGTGTGTCAACATAGCCTTACCATTTGGTGTGAGATATCTGCATAGGTACATACCAGACCAGCCATGCTGTTAATGTCTTGTTGTACTGACTGAGGACTACACAGAGGTAACGTTCACCTTTTGTCTGGATGCAGTCCATTTACCTATGTGGTGAGTCATGTCCAAGCATTTTATGACCTCTGCCACTACTTCATGGGTCATTGTAAAAGTGTTATCAACCTGAGTAGCCAGGTCTGTCGATGCAGTTTGCACATTTATGGGATTGTCATTGATGTGGGAAACAGTGGGTCCATGTCCTCACCATTTGTATGATGGTACTATTTTCTGCATTCAGCTGAAGGCCAGGACCTGGCCACCATTCCATACCCACTGCATGACCCCAGGGAAGTGTGGTAACATCGGTTTGTGGGTCAACGACATACAGTACATTACTCACAGTTGCCACAGCTTTAGGCAGTACCTATATATGTGGGAGGTGGCAGTTTGCCTTCATGTCTTCAAACATGTGGGTCACTGTGGGTGGAAGCTACTTACAGGGAATACACATGTCCACACATTGCACATGCATAGGAAACACAGTGTAGGGTTGCCACCTTATCAAATGTGGAATGTGGGACACATCTTGTAGTATTGTGACACTTGGCAGGACATACCATAACCCATGGCAAGTGCATAAAACAGGACTTCCATTTGTTTGCCAATATGACTACTTCTTTGTGTCACATCACCATGGGTTATGCTATTTCTCATACCAGTAAAGTGCTTCTGATGTGAAGTAACTGCCTTATTCAGGTAGTAGACAACCTTAGAAGAAGTTTGTTGTCCTACACTCTGGGGACCTCTGTATTGTTTGTGTCATTGTCACAAGTCACACCTGGATAAACATGGACTGCAACCTGCAGGGTGGGACAGGTGGTGGCCATAACCCCCAGCTCCATAGATGTCTTCAGAGTATCCTGCTGTTTGCCACATATTTTTTCACGTTTAGCATAACATTGTGGTTTTCTGGCAAAGTTGTGCAAATTCATTAAAGACTAATGTTACACAATACTTACTGACAGATATTTGCCTGTCAGACTTCATGCCCTTCAGAAAATGCATGAGAATGCACAACCTGTTATGCTATCTTCTGTGTATGTTTGTCAGAGCAATATTTAAAGACTGACCCTAATATGTGGGCTTTGTCCCACTTTAATGTATGACTTTCTCCAGATATCTTTCTGTAAAAGGTTGAGAGGTATGTTTGCGGCCATACCACAGGCACACTGCTGCAAGGGGATATACATATGTACACAGACAGCCACTCTTGATCCACCTTTGTTAATAGTAGATCCTCTACCTGGCTAGTTATATGTACGATAGCTCAATATACATAGCTATGAACCACAGAGGTTATACAGTTTTGTAGTGTCTGCCACTACTACTCTACAGTTAACAGGGTGGCATAGGCACACAAAATGGTATAGGCATTGCACACACACAGGAAAGACAGCCATGCTGCTACAGAGGATATGCATGCAAAGACACACAGTCACCAGTATTGAGATTAAAAACCATATATATATAGTTGTATGTAGTATAGTGTTATGCCCTTAATGCATATGCCATGGAGTTGATATGCCTTGGGCATACCTCTCAACCTGTTAGAACAATACATGTGGACAAAATCTTCAATAATGGGGTGAAACAGGCCCAAAAATAGGACAGGGACAGGTTTTACATATTGTTCTTACAAACATAGATAACTGATACAGGGACTAGTTTCGTATTACCATTACTTTTGTGAAGGGTATGAAGTCTGACACCCATATGTCTGTCATTATTGTCTGACTTCTGCTCTTAATGCTTTGCCAATTATTGGCCAGGAAACCATCCATTTATGACGCACAAACAAAATATATGAGCCAATCATCTGGACATTCCGCAAAACTGTATATATTTGAGAGGTATGGACTGCAGACTGTGAATCAGTGCATCTAAGGTTGATGACATAAACAGGCCCAATCAATTAATGCAATGGGTGTATCAGGAGGGCAGAACAGGCCTCAAAATGGTATAACCCACCAACACATACAACCACAGGGAATATGCTTCACTCACACACACAGTTGGAAGTCTTGAGATTAAAGCCCCTACCTAATTTATTGAACTATAGTGCTACATATTTATCACATGCACCACTGACCTTACATGCTTGCAAAGAGTCCAATGCTGCATCTAAGGTGGATGACATCAGCAGGCTCTGTAAAGTAGGGCAATGAGTGGAACAGGTCTCAAATTGTTTATCTACACATACACACACACACACACACACACACACACACACACACACACACACACACACACACACACAAACTTGCCAGGGCTGAGATTAGAACTCCCACATATCTAGTTGCATGGACTACAGCACTATGCACTTGCCGCATGCACCATGGAGCTTATATGTCTGAGGAGTGTCCAATGTTGCTTCTATGGTGAATGACATAAGCAGGCTCTGTAAAGTGAGCGGAAATGGGGGTTTACTGGGTGGAACAAGACTCAAGATGGTTTAGCCTACAAGGACAAACACAGACAAACACAGTTACCAGTGCTGAGATTAGAAGTCCTACCTATCTAGCTGTATGTATTACAGTGTTAAGTAATTATCACATGCACCATGGCGCTTACATGGCTGAGAAGTGTCCAACAGGGCTTCTAAGGTGACTGACATCAGCAGGCCTTGTAAAGCAGGGTAATGAGGGTTTATTGGGTGGAACAGGCCTCAAAATGGTTTAACCTACAAACACACACACACTCGCGCACACACACACACACACACACACACACACACACACACACACACACACACACACACACACACACACATATACAAACACATGCACACACACACACACACACACATACACACTCACACACACACACACACACACACACACACACACACACACACGCACACACGCACACACGCACACACACACAGACACACACACATGCACACACATGCACACACACACACACACACACACACACACACACACACACACACACACACACACACACACACATACACACACACACACATTTGCCAGTGCCAAAATTAGAACTCATATCTATCTAGTTGTATGTACTATTGTGCTACATACTTATCACATGCGCCATAGAGCTTATACGGCTAAAGAGTGTCCAGTGTTGCTTCTAAGGTGGATGACATGTACTGGCCTGGTACAGTGGTGCAATGGTGGGTTAACAGGGTGGAACATGCCTTAAAATGTATTGTCATTGCAAACACATAGGAAATACAGACAGCCACAAGGGGATATCCATAACCACACACATACACAGACTGACTTACTACTGTTGGGACTAGAACCACTACCTATCTAACTGTCTACACTACAGAGTTACATACTTATCGTGTGCACCACAAGGCTTATTTAGATGAGCAGTCTCTGACACTGCTTTGGGGTGGATGACATCAGTAGCTGCTGACAGGTGGGCCACTGTTGCAGATGACACTAGTATCAGGCCCATAAAATGGGTGACCATTACACAGACAGGCCTGTTGGGCATGTGTATTCTGCTGCAAATGTAATGGATACAGAGAAACACACACAAATGCGGCAGGTGATGTGAGATTACAACCCCTACCTCACTACTATTACAGAACGAAGCTCACCTTCATCCTTGCACATGCCACTGGTTACAATTGGTGTGCAAATGGCTGCAGCAGTACTTCACTGTATCCCTCTCAGGTTGTCTCTCTCTATATCCCTCGCTGTCTGTCTGTCTCTCTATCTGTCCCTGTTTGTCTGTCTGTCTCTCTCCCTCTGTCTGCCTGTCTATAATTGTTATATTTGCATATGTTACCTATACACACATATATATATATATATATATATATATATATATATATATATATATATATATATATATTTACATATCACACTCATCAGATGCAGATATATCTTATTTGTGCCACATACAGATAAATCCACAAAAAGCAGGACGAGCTGGAAACACAATAAGAGATCGCTTCAACAATATAATGGTGTTTAATTGAACTTGCAATAAATCGTAAGCGCTTTCGGCCAAATTAGTATTTAGCCTTCTTCAGACAAACAGCAGAAAAGTGCATTGTAGTTATATAAATACATTAATATAACCAATCAAAAGCAAGTGCATTTGTTTAGATAAACGTTGCTATAGTAACCTTTAAAAAGAAATATACATCACTAGCCAAGACATTAGTAAAGAAATATAGGACATTAATAGACAAGTGTGGATACATTAAAAACAAATAATATTAAATAAAATTAAATACTCGACAGATCATCATGAGCTAATTATTGTAATTCTCCTGTTATACAAAAATATTTGAAGAAAAAATTATAAAAGAAAA
The DNA here is from genome assembly GCF_019279795.1 of Protopterus annectens. Lineage (NCBI taxonomy): Eukaryota > Metazoa > Chordata > Ceratodontiformes > Protopteridae > Protopterus > Protopterus annectens. Next base: position 747,999,209 of record NC_056732.1, on the reverse strand, counting down.
CATTTAAAAACGTACAGTTTTGAACTGAAACATGTCATAGAAACTCATGGCTTATATTTACTTCTGAGCAAATGTTCTAAGCCTATATGTACACCAGTTTTAAGGAACAAAATTATTGTGTACTCGAATTGTTCCACTAGTGTATCTATAGAAATGTATATATAATTAGGCTCACATAAAAAACACCTAAAATTATCTTATTCTAATATGTAAAAAACTGACCTATGTGCAATATGCACAAAGTAGTATATGTATCAAAATCATGTGCATTAACACTCTCGAACTTATGGCGAATACGTTATCTACCATGTGATAACCACTTAAGCACACATTTAATTGACAAGTTGTCGTTAATACCTGGTAGCAGATGTGCCCTTGTCCGAATCTGCCACATGAGTTCATCTATCTCTAGCCTTATTTGCCAGGGGCCGCCCCTCACATCTGGGTTCCTTTGCTGGACTATGACAAAATTAAAGTTATGTCCTATGTTCTCTATAGTATGCTTAGCTATGGCATTATTCGTATCTTTTTTGCTAACAGCATACATATGTTCGTAAATCCTAGTCTTTATTCTGCGCTCTGTCTTTCCAATGTAAAATGCTTTACATTGGTTACACAGGGCAGCGTAAACCACTGACTTAGACTCACAATTGTAATGGCCATTGATTTTATATGTTTTGTCTTTGATGCTGAAATGTGTACACACTTTAAGAAATTTACACTGTGCACAAGCACCACATTTATACATGCCATTTGGTCGATGTGAGATAGCTTTTCTTGGTGGTCTCTCTAAGATAGTTTTCAAGTTTGGTCCCCTCCTATATGTTATTTTAGGTTTTTCACCTAATAGCATGGACAGGGTACTGTCATGATTAATGACATCCCAGTTCTTATTGACCATTTCTTTGATTTTATGAAAATCTAATGAAAAAGTGTGTAGAAAGGAGACACAAAAGTTTGTGTCCTCTATTCTATGTATACTCGGTGGATTTATAGTAGTTGTTGTATCACCCACGTCAGGTATCAGCCCTTGTATGTTATTGATACCTAAAAGTGGGATAAACTGACCTGATGCTCGTTTATTAGATACTTCTATTATAATATTGTTGATCAATGAAAGTGGATAGCTCCTTGCCAAAAACATATTTTTTAATTTGTTACATTCAGTAAGAAAGTCATGGTCTTCCGTTACCATACGTGCTGCTCTAACCAGCTGCCCCTTGACGACTGATCTTTTTTGGTAATAGGGATGATTGCTGGAAAAATGCAGCAAACTGTTAGAGTACGTAGGCTTTCTATATATATTGCTTATTAACCTTTTATTGTTAGTATCTTTTTTAAGAAGTATATCCAGATAGTTAATCTCACTATCTGCTATGTTGAAAGTGAATTGTAAAAAATCAGTCATATTGGTTATATTTTCTATAAATATGGGAATTAGCTCTTTGTCACCTTTCCAAATACAAAAGATATCGTCCTGGTACCTAGTGTACCAGGAAACATGTTGTTTAAACAAAACCTCTTTGAAAAGGAATTCTGCTTCCCAATATGCTAACACAGCATTAGCAAAGGAGCCACCGCAAGGGGAACCCATGGCCACACCCGAGGTTTGAAGATAGAACCTGTTCTCAAAAATGAAAAAATTATTTGTTAAAACTAATTCCAAAAGTGTTTCACATAAACAAATAATATTTTCTTCCACCTTTTTGTTGACCATAAATTCTCTTACCCAACTAAGACCTATAGCTTGCGGTATAACCGTATACAGGTCTTTAATGTCTATTGTAAGGAAAACCATGTTGTTAGTATATTCTATCCCACTGATGTTTTTGAGAAAAGACCAGGAATCCTTGCAAATATGTGATTCCTGATCTAAGAGGGGTTTTATTATGCTATCTACTAATTTAGCTGATGCATAAGTTGCCGAACCTCTCCCGTCTACTATAGGCCTAAATGGTGGTGCTTGTAGACGTTTGTGTAACTTAGGTGCACCAAAGAAAGCTGAAATCCTTGGAGCTGGCGTGTACAGATACTTATATGTGTCAGTATTAATGAAACCTTCTAAAAGCAAGTCCTGTAGACAATTGTTGATCTTCCTATAGGCAACATTTATTTCATTTAATGATACTTCCTCATATACTAAAGTATCCAAATGTTCCATCATGTACTCAACATATTTAAAATGATCCATTAATACTACCCCCCCACCTTTATCCGGTTTCATAACCCGGATGTTACAATCCCTTAGCAGTTTGAGAAAATCCCATTCCAAAGGAGTGATGTTATTGGAATTAATTTTATTTAATTTAATATTATTTGTTTTTAATGTATCCACACTTGCCTATTAATGTCCTATATTTCTTTACTAATGTCTTGGCTAGTGATGTATATTTCTTTTTAAAGGTTACTATAGCAACGTTTATCTAAACAAATGCACTTGCTTTTGATTGGTTATATTAATGTATTTATATAACTACAATGCACTTTTCTGTTGTTTGTCTGAAGAAGGCTAAATACTAATTTGGCCGAAAGCGCTTACGATTTATTGCAAGTTCAATTAAACACCATTATATTGTTGAAGCGATCTCTTATTGTGTTTCCAGCTCGTCCTGCTTTTTGTGGATTTATTATTTCAACAGTTTTTTGTTTGCCCACATACAGATAGATGAAGGCAATCCTGTCTTATGGGGGTGGTGAGAGACAGTTAAGGTGTACATAGCTGTGTGTATGCAAAGGCATATATGGACAACAGCTCAATAGTCAGATATGGAAAAAATAAAATTGAAGCAGACCACCACGATAAAATCAACGATTTATTAATAGAAGATGAGCGCTTTCGCGTGCACAAAATGCACGCTTCTTCAGATCTAATGTAACAACATTAAAAACTCCTTTATATACAAAGAGGGGAGTAAACTTCCTACACTCCTTGTATGTAATCATCCAATTAATTAATTAAACAATTAAGGAAGCAGATCACACATCCATCCCAAAAAGCAGCTCTGACAATATATACAAGCTGATAGAAACACTGTTGTCAAATATATATATATATATATATATATATATATATATATATATATATATATATATATATATATATATATATATATATACCAAGATAACAAGATGTAAAGGAAAAAGAATATATATATATATAAAAGTATATACATATAAAATGTGTAAAAATGTAAAAAATATAAAATATGCAGCTACTCAATTGGATATTTTCATCATCCTAAGATATCAAAAAATATATATTAAAGAATATATATGTATGTGGCTCACTAACATCCAATACCAACCTGGAAACATGTGTACTCTGAAAACACTTCCATAAAAATATATTGCATATATGTCACCCTAAAAAAACAAATCCTATGTTTGGAGATAACCTCTCCTGCAACCATCACATTGCCACTATAGTCAAAAAGTCCTTCTACGTGGCAACCTCCTATTAATAAGGGTCTTATATCACTCTCTACTCTATGATTACAGTTAAAAGCCCACGGAGTGTAACAACTCTAGGTCACTAAGGACCTGAATGCTTAAAACCCCACTTCAACCCCCCCCCCACTTGTGTGAGCAAAAGGTATTCTTACTATGGAGTTCTCTAGCCATCCTATGTTACCACTTCCGTGCCTTCAAGGAGGATCTAATACTAACATAAGAATCCTGTCTTATGGGGGTGGTGAGAGACAGTTAAGGTGTACATAGCTGTGTGTATGCAAAGGCATATATGGACAACAGCTCAATAGTCAGATATGGGATTAGACATGAGATATAATTTTCTAAGTGTAGGAACCTACCCAGTATTGCCTTCAATAGTAACAGTGGGACTCCAGTCCAGTGCTACCTGTACTCTGGTCCAGGATTTTGTTTGCTATAGCTGATTGGCTGATGAACTTGTGTTAACAGTCCAGCACCTTAGTGATATGCTGGCTGAGGGAACTCCTGGCTGTGTGCTTTCCTTATTAACTGAGTCATATCCTGGGGTGGGTACAGAGTGCATTGGACTGAGCAGAGTTTTCCATAATATGTGTGGTATATTCTACCCAGCACTGTGATTTCCTGGTATGTCAGTTGCAGATCAGTATAGAGTAATGTGAAGGAGCACTGACCAAAATTTGTTTACTGACTTTATACACTGCATGGAACTATGTTACAGCAGAAATTGTTCTAGTGAGCACATTTTACATTTATCTGGCCATTGGTTCCCCTTCCCCTTTATATGTGTCCCTTTGTCCTTCTGTAGTCCAGTTACAGCTTTTGTCCACAGTTGCTGCTGTTATGTATTTGTAGTTATGGTGTGATTGAGGCAGAAGTCGTAAGATCACAAATAGGGTTACAGACTTCACACATCTGACTGTACCTGTTTAGCAGGTTGTCCATCATTTTGCCCCATACATCTGCTGTGGTCCTCAGATGGTTTGTGTTGCACTGTTATTATAAGGTACATGTTGGACATAGCTCTCAAACTCTTCCAGGCAGACATCTGCACAGGCCCATATATAACAGTCAAACAGAGGCCCAGACATGGCGGCAGGCTTTTCATATTCCTCTTCCAAATGTACACAGTTAGTAGAACAGTTTTGTATTAGCTTGCATTTACTTATGGGTGTGACATCTGCATTTCAACTGTCTGTCATTGATGTTTTCACATCAACTTTATTAGTTTGCAAATATTTTGCTAGGCAAATGCATATTATGATAAGTAGAACAGATATATGAGGCATATGTGTGGACATTCTATGACACAGTGTCATTCCAGGGGTATGGATGGTGCTCATTGACTTGTTGTCAGCACTGACACAGCAACCTGGCAGCCTTTATATCATGGTGCTAGACTGATCTGTCACAACCTGCTGTTCTACTAGGCAGTGTGTAGATTACTCAGAACTGTGTACTGTCCATATGTGTGGCCCCCTGTCCCTCCATTGTCCAGCTTTCCTGCAGTAACAAATATCGACTTCTGGACAGTGTGTACAACTCCTTCCATTGGAGTAGCTGACAGGGCCAGTCTCAAGCCATGGACCTGGACAACCACAGTACTGTACTTAGATCACCAAGCCACAACAGCCACCAGTAAGTGCTGTCTACTTCCTGACACTATTAACCACAAACATACTTAGCACATTGACCCCTGTATATTGTAGAAATGGAACAAGTTATCAAGTTGATTGTGACAGCCCTGGAAATGTGTGGTCTGCTGCTATTACCTTACAAACATAAATGTTACTGCTGTTCTATGTGAACACAGGTGTGTTGGGGGAGGGGAACATACTTCTCAACTGTACACATCTTCATAGACTGTCCAGATGTCTGGCTCATATTTTGCGTCCATTTTTCATAAAATTGTGGTTGTGTGGCAAATAACAGTGAAATCATTTAAGACTGAAGTTAGAAAGTAATGACAGACATTTGAATTTCAGAATTCTTGCCCTTCAGAGAATTCATGTTACAGCAACACCTTTTGTTCTATCAACTTTCTATGTTTGTAAGAGCAATATTTAAGACTTGTCCCTGTTTGTGAGCCTTTGCCCCACATTTCTTTATGGCTTTGTACAGATTTCTTCCTGTAATAGGTTTCCAGCTATGTATGGGACTCCAACATTGACATCCATGCATTTGTCCTATGACCCCGCTGTTTGTAAGTCCCTCACATAGTGCAGCAGATTTTACTGGCTTAGGGCCTACTGCATATTGTGGGGCAGCCATTATTTGGGGGAGAGATCCTGTTGTTGTGTGCTACTATCCTGGTAATCCACTCCATTCTCATGCATACATACAGCAATACCATACATATGCTACCACAGTCTACTACCTCATTCATTTATTGTTAAGAAGAGTGACTTACCTTGTGCCAGCAGCAGTTCCAAGGACAGTGCTTCAGGGCTGACTATCAGATGCATCATGCAGTACACAGCCTATACATGGAAAGGCATCCATTTTACTGTGTGTATGTGAGTCAGAGTGAGGTGTCAGTCTCTAGGCCCCTAGGGTGTCAGTGTATGTGCTATGCGTTGCCTCTTTGCCAAGACCAGGGTGTACTGGGCATGCCTTCATCTGCCTAAAAGGGACAGGCTCAAGGGGTTCCTCTGATGAGTCCCCCTGTGCCTGTGAGGACCTTGGCAATTGTGGGGGCTGTGTGTCCCTTCCCTGTGATGCTCCCGCCACAGCTGTTTCCACAGGATCATATTGTGTAGCATGGCAGATACTATGAACATGGGTGCACATGTGGCTGGAGAGTGTGGCAGGGCTTCACCAGATATGTCAAGTGGAACCATGACTTGAGCAGCTGAAACACACACTCTATGATGTTCCTAGTTTGTGCGTGTGCCTCATTATGGAATTCCTCAGATGGTGTGTGTGCATTTCCGATGGGAGTCATTATCCATGGATCCAGTGCATAGCCAGCATCCCCTACTAGATGGCCTTATGGGATGACCCCCTGGCAAATCCTTGGTACAGCTGTGATGCGTGCCAGATGTGGGACCCATGATAACTGACAGGGCTGCCAGCACACACATTGATGATAATGTCCTGGGCATTGCACATGATCTGTCAGTTGATGGAGTGATACCTCTTGCAGTTGATATAGGCTCTACCCTCCTCAATGGGTGGTGATTTTATGTGCACATGAGTGCAGTCTATGGCACTCAGTACCACTGGGTACTGTGCTACATGGTGGAAGAGATGCATATTGCTGCTCCTCTCCTCAGGAATGTTGGGGAAATAAATGTGCTTACTGGCATGTGGTAGCATGACATCCAGGAAATGATGGAGAATCCTGGATGTGGATGACTGTGAGATCCCCACAATGTCTCCAATAGATCTTTAGAAAGTACCACTAGCTAGTATTCTTAAGGGTACACATACCCTCTATTGGCTCTGGGTCTGAGGTGAGGCCAGCAGAGCTTCTAGAGTTGCTGTAGTATGTCCCTGTCCATCCTGTAGTGCTCTACTATCTCCAGCTCATGCAGCCCCTGAAAGGTTACCCTGTGCTTGAACACTCTTCTCTTCCTCAGTCTGGGCCTATTGTCATCATCATCATCATCACCATCATCGCTGACCTGCATACAGATGTATCAAAGTAGCAGCAGCTGCTGTCATTTTGTCAGTTAAAATTACCAAGTTTGTACTCCAATGGTGCAGAGTTTGTGGGAAAAATCAGATTGAAGGGTGTATGCATACTTTATACTGGTGAGCTGCAGATGCAGCCTGTGTGCTTGATTGACTATGATACATTCCACTTGCCAGCTATATTATTGAGGGTGTTGAATGAGCCAGTTTCAGCGGAACAGGGCTTATCAGTCATTTATGCTTTATTGGCTTTCCCAAGTTATTTCCCCCTTTTTTTTAATCTGTTCCACTGCTAAGCTCCGGGGCACTCCACACAAACCCATGGAGCTAGTGTAAACATTGCTGAGTAGAAAGAGTTTTTTCCCTGTACATGGTCACACTTACGTTTTCTTTAACCAGCTAAGCACAACTTAGCATCCTGAGACCCCCCGCATAGCTGTGCTTAGCTGAGTACAAACAGGAACCACTGAGCTCCAGTTTGCTTACACAAACCATGACACACACCTTTTTCATGTCAGCTGTCTCTTCTGCCTGCACTACCATGGTTCTAGCCCTTACACAGTTAGTACCTCTGGACATGGTGGCCCATTTTGCTATTCATTAAACTTGCCTAATTTACATATCTAATTATGTATACTCTAGATACTGCACTAGACCAGAGGCTATGTCCTTAGCAACCACTATAACCAGTCATTGTATGACTCTGCATGCTGGCCACTATAATGGAAAAAATTTAAATAGATTTAAATGTTATATTTTTCAATTTTGTTTTCTGCAAAATAGCATGCTTGCGCGTTGCTGCGAACCAACTAAAAGTGTCATATCTCTTAAAAAAAAGTTTAATTTTTAATATATTGCATTACTTTTTTTACATCACTGGGCATAGTTTTGGCCATTTGCATGCCTACTGCACATTGTACAAATTTATATTTGGGTTGTTGCAGCCTCTGTTTAATTTTTATCCTCCGGTACACGTTTTGTAACCACGTACATTTTGCAGCTTTACTTGGCACCTACACTGGTGCATTTATGCTTCCTGGATCACAAAATCACCTAATTTGCATGTTTTTTACCAGCAGATGAGGTGATATGCATTCCGTGGACACCTCCATATCCGCACAATGTGAGGATGCTCATGCACGCCCCGGACATGTTTCCTGGATATTTTGGTGGCCATGTTCCATGTTCAAGCCTTACCACTATTCCTACATGGAAATTTGCACCATGTAAGGTTTATTGAATTACCCCCAATGTTTTGAGTGTCAACAGTATGTATATTGGAAAAGTATTTTATTTCATTTGTAGGAGAGGAAGTTAGTGAGCAGTAAGAATCTGTTTGAAAATTAACTATGAATATGAAATTAGGAATCAGCATTGTAATGTTCCACATGGAAGCTGTTTCACACAATGTTTTACACATACACACACACACACACACACACACACACACACACACACACACACACACACACACACACACACACACACTTAAATTCACCTAACTGCAATGTGAACATGAACTGCTGTTTTTTCCCTGAAGAAAATGTAGTAAACACCAATTGCAACACTGATTAGATTGCAAAAGTGAATATGAGTGCATTTACACTGTTTTATCCTGTCACAGTTGAAACCCAGTAAACAATAAGAGCAAGTCCCTGAAAAAAGCCTGCTGTGCTTCATTATTTCTAGCTCAACTCTTACACAGTTAACCTAACATGACATCATACTGCAGGGGGAGGGGGTGGTAGTATTTCAGAGAAGAATACGTTTCAGCATGTAAACAGAAGCTCTATGAAGGGGAGAGGTTGGCATAATGGTTAAGCCTTCACCTCGAAGATACAAGGTACATTGCTTTATTCTGATCTCAGGTTATTGGCTAGTCTTAAAATGGTCATCAGAGCAGTTAGCCTTGCATTTGCCCATGAACCTGTCTTGACAATTTCAGCTAGGAAATAATTCATCCAATGAAAACACACCAAAGAGTTACCACTACAATAACTAATGCAGTGTTTCCAGTGCATGAAAAACAAAACAAGAATGCCTTAAAAAGTGTGGCAAATCTCTTTATGCATTTCCAGACTCACAGTATTTGGCTGGCTGTCTCACTGACAGATGGCTATGAAGCCTGGTTTCTAGTGAAAGTCAAATGATGAATATATTGCAAGTTCTTTTTTGGCTTATAGTATTGCCTAAAGTTGTTTTCATTAAAGGCAGATCAGTCCATTGTTCAACAATAAAATTAAATGCATTGCATCTTATATGCAAAGCCATGGAAAGAATTATCATGGAAATGATTAGTAATTATACAGTAAACCTCCAGAAACTGGAACTAACTCAGTTTGGTTTCATCAAGGGCAGGTCATGCCTACACAACCTGGTGGACTTCTTTGACAAGGGCACCAAAGCAATGGATGAGGGCAAAATGGTTTGCACAGCCTACCTTGACCTGACCAAGGCATTTGATACAATACCCCACCTGGGCATTGGTGACAAACTCAAGAGGTTAGGTACAGATTCCAAAATGGCTGATGACTAGGAAGCACTGTATTCTGTGTGCTCTTAACACTATCAGATAATCTACTTGAATCATCTGTCGCCACATCATAAAAAAATCAAAGAAGGGGTTTTACCAAACAAAACTGGATCTAATCTACCTACCTTCCAAAGAAATTTGGTAAAATTGTGGATTGGAAAGGCTGATTCATCCTCTCTTCATCCAAAGGGGTGTTAGTACTCTCAGCCACATGTGTCTAGGCTGGACAGCAATACAAAGAATCTACAAAAACACAAACAAATAAAGAAAAGTAAAGAAAAAAGAGGATACAATAAAAATATTCTCAAGATGGATCCAATGGAAACACAATCTTCAAAAACTAGACTTTCTCTAATTTCATCCCCAGAGAAGGAAACATCTACCAAAAGGCAGAAAACAGCTAAATTACAGTCTGAGATTTCCAAGCAGCCTCAAGAAAAATAAGGGTGAGCAACCCTTTACAACTGAAGATCTCAAGGCAGCACTATCTCCATTGCAGTCTGAAATACAAACCTTCTCTTCAAAGTTAACACTTTTTGGCAACAAATCATTACCAGATTAGATCAAAATGATGCAAAAATATTGGAGAATGAAATCAAAATTCAGGAACTTCAAAAAAATACTTCCACAAATGAAGCTCTGATAAAAGAAATGCAGCAAAAAATAATTGATCTGGAGGCTAGAACAAGGCGTAATAATGTGCTGATCAGAGGTGTGCCGGAGAAGTTTGAACAATCACAACTGCCATCTATTGCTCAGGAAATTATTGGTATCTTACTAGACAATAAAGATCTTGCACAAACATTTTCAATAGAAAGAATCCATAGAGCTCTGAAAAAATCTCAAGCAATGGATGTGCCTAGACAAATCTACACAAGGCTACTTAATGCCTCCCATGCACAGTCAATCCTTCAGGCTGCTAAATCTAAGAAGTTTGTGCTCTGGAAAGGTTCAAAAAGTACCTTTGCTCAAGACTTGTCATTCCATATTAAACAAGAAAGACAAACCCTTTCGCCCTACTGCAAGTTTCTAATTAACAAATCCATCAAGTTCCAGATGAAGTACCTGTCCATTCTATCATATCAGTACAAAAGCATAATGCACTCTATAAAAAATCAACAAGAAGCGAAAGCTACATTCATTAAGGCTTTTGATGAAACTCCGTCATCCTCTTAAATTACATTCAAACAGTTTCCTCTACATGCCTCTTATTTACAACAACAACAACTTTCTTGATATGAAAGCTTAAACAAACTTGTATTTCTCAAAAGGAAGGAAAAAAAAAAAAGAGAAAAGAAAAAAAAAAGTGCATATAAGCTCCTTTACCAAACAAGCGTTATTAACCCATCCAAATAACATCTTGTAAGAGGTTTCAGCTCTTATTCTAACCTATCGTATGATTAATCTCACCAGGACATCTTCTCCTTACCTTTAAAAAGAGTTCTGTATCCTGAGGCCATTTCCAAGTTCCCGTCTCGACACTTGTAAGGTAGGCCAAGTTTTCTGGATGATCTAACTGTTCCTCATGGCCTCCGAGTGCAGCAGGTTATCTGGTCCCACTGGAATCTTCTTCCTTCTTCAAATGCACAGGTTTCACGAGAAACAAATGAGCGCCACTGCAAAATCGAGACTTCCGCTTTTTTTCCATTGGCTGACAAGCAGGAAATTCCGAGTCCTGGTAAGAATCGAAAAGAAATTCAACTAATTACTTGTGGAGCTAAAGCAGGCTACAGACAGCTATAACAACTTCCTAAGAGACTGTACTGTAGATCAGAATGGTCAGAATGGGTATTTTTTCATTAAGGAAAGCTCTGAGAAGCTTGCAAGACAACTATTCACAAGTAAATATCATATTCTCTAAGATACCAATTTCTACAGTTGAACATAAAACATTTTACTTCTTGAAAAATAGTACAGTCAGGAGCATAAATCTGCACTAAACATATAGGTTGTTAATTCACTTAGTTTGGCTGTGGTTCCTGTGATATGTGATTTTTGTTTGCATACCAAACAAAAACAAATGTAGAAAACCTCTTCACAATTGTTTGTGTTACACTGTCTTATAGTGCAATTTAAAAATACAGTGGATAGCAGGCTGAGCTCAGACTGTTTAACATTTCCTTTTTTTTTTTTTTTTTTTGCTACAAAAATGTTATAGAATTGGGAATAACACCACAGCCAGGTATAGTACTAAATGATATGGTTTTGTGCAAAAAGCCTGCAATTTTGTTTCTAAGGACAGCCTCCTGATTATTGTCCAGCAGTTACTGTATACTACTATTACATTATGATGAAATGAAACCAGAATACCTCACTACCTAAATTAGTGTGTTGACTAATGTATATACAAGCTTACACTTTGGGAAGTCAGCAGATCTTGGAGGGTTCCACATTGGTAGTACACCCATGGGAGTAGACCCAGTGGTCAGGGATCGGGGAGCCCATGTAGACAGTAACCTGCCTTTGACCATCAGGTGTCTACAGTACTAAGGAAATTGTTCTGTATTTGAGCAACTTATAGGCAGGGGTATGTCATCTAGGTCCTGGGATGTCATTGTTCTACTGTCTAGGTCCATTGTCGGACCTATCTTTGAGTAGATCTCCCCCTCTGGTACGTACATGTCCAGGCACATGCTACAGCCATAGATTCCACGGAGGGTCCTTACAAGGAGAATACGTGGCCTGAATATCATGTTCTAGGTTCATCGCCTCTGGGCCCTATCCCTGTACATGGTCTCCTATGGATTGCTGCGGGGCAATCTGTACCTGGCCTGCTGTGTACTCTCTGGTTCTGCTCTGGTGGACCTGTTTCAAGTCTATAAAATGAATAGTATCAGAATTGCCCGGTCTAGGGACCTAAACCTCATCTGCAACATAAACAAGACCCAATCAAAGGGACAGATATGTGTCATGGGGACTACCTCTTTCTTGGTGCAGGCTTCTCATTCATGTGAAGCAGGGTTCTTCCCTGACCCAGTGCAAGTGCGATATGGACCAGTGGATGAGGTGTCAGAGGTATGTCCCAGGTCTGATACCTATGTCTTCAGTAAGTAGATAGAGTCAGCCTATGGATGCTTGATCACCCATGCCTAAGCATATATGTACCTCCCTAATATAACCCTAGGGCATCGCAACTTGTCAGATACATTTGGGAACCATGGCTATGCTCAAGTAATCAACCATGAACTTATGAACCCATGTACTACCAACTGCAGAAAGTCAGGATTGTGACATAATGACAAGAAATGTCACCAATTATGTGCTGCAGGTAGAATACCTTACTTTGAGGATTAACATGCGTCTGGTATATTACTGAAATCAAAATGCAATTAAATGACTGCACTTCTAAAGAAGTAACTTATTTTAATTAAGTAATGGTCCCTTTTTTTTTTTGAAAGGATTGGTGAGCATCGAACTAAATGAAGCTGCAGACACAGTTTATTTACGATGTTTTGTGTTTCACTGTCATGTTAACAAATTCATGGTTTCTGGTAGTGTCTGCAATCTTTTTAAGACTTTAATACCTATGGTTTTTATTTAGACAGTATGTCACGCATATGTTATGTTCAATGAGGTTGCTGTTAAGCTTTGTATTAGCCAATAGGTCAGAAATTTATAAAAGGGAAAAAAGGAAGAGAAAAAGGGGAAATATATTTAGACTTTATATGAATAACAGCTTACTGTTTGACAATATGGTGGATTTCTGCAACAAAGCATGACTGTAATGTTGCATTATCAAAAACTGTTCAACACAGACTCATAATTAGGTAGTCTTCCACTCTTTATACTAACATTTGTATTATAACTAATTTCTAAAAAGTTTGTTTTTATAAAATATAATAATGGATGGTTTTCAAACATATTGTAAAATGTAAATCTGAGTCCCTGTAGTGGATGAAGTGACTTGTATAACTTTCGTATGGGCTGTAATTTTCTCTATCTATGGTTTATAGGGGAGCGTCAATCTGAGAAAGGGAGCTCAATAACATAATATTGTCGTAGACATCTTTACATAACAAGTCTAGAATTTAATCTTACACTAGTGACAACAAGGTATAATAAGGTATATTTAAAACATATGCACTATACTTGTAGCATTTTGCTGTTTTGCCTAGTTTCTTCAGATAGAAAGACTTTTAACATGAAACCCAAGACGGTGGTTTGCAAAGCAGAGCACGAGACGCATAGTATGGTCTAATTGTTTGAAAGAATGCATAGGAAAGACTCTGAATATAGGGATAATTTGTGATAAAATTAAAAATAAATGTGTCACTATGCAAATTACAGATAAATGATAAGTGAATAGGAGCCTCAAATATGTCTTGCCAGTCGAAGGCATTATCAATTTCCCTAATTCAGAGGTTAATTCTTAATAAAGTCATCTTTGAGTCAGAGCTGTAATCATACAGGACAGGTACTATAGGGTGACTTTGCTGTATGGTCATATGAAGTTAAGCATGATCAAGATCTATTACACTGTTAAGTAAAACCCTAACTGTTAGCACCAAACAATATGTGCTGATGTTTACTAGATGTCAAAATGTTCTGTTTTTTTTACTGTTACATTAGAGCAAGAAGCACGTATCTGTATAGTGAGTTGCATTTTGGAATGTTAACATTTTTTTGTAAAGTAGTTAATTTTGTAAATAGTGTCTTCTTCCTATCTCTTTCAGGTATTTGTAGAATGTGGTTAAGCACGGGTAGCGATCTGAGAGAGGCGACTGTCACTTTACTCTATTCTACTCCTAATCATTTTTCATTTAAGGGAAACAATTCTTATTACCTTCACTCTATTTGCCTATTTATTCTTAAGTTGCAACACATTTGCCCCTTAACTCTTTTTACTTTAAATAGTAAAAATATCAAATCCTCATTTTACTAGAAACTTGGATAAATGCTATTGATAGACCCATGGAATATAAAAGGGTTGCAAAATAATAAAAAAAGGAATTTAGTTTTACATCTAATCCAAAAATCTTCATTTGATATTACTATTATCCAGGAAATGCACATGACTACTGCTCAATGGTCAAACAATGTTAAAAAGAAATGGATAAGACAGATTGTAATGGCTGGTGATAGCACTATATCCAAATGGGTAGCAATAATAGTTAAAAAATCGTTCAAAGGATCAATAATAACTTCTGTTTGGGACCCAAATGGGAGATGCTGCTACCTAACCTGTTCTATACCGTCCTTTAAAAAATAAATACTTATATTAAATGTTTATGGCCCCTGTATACACCAATCTTTGTTCCTTTATGAAATCATCTCGCTCATTGAAAAATTTAACAATTATCTTTTGATCCTGGGGTGGGGGACTGAAATACTACAATCAGACCGGATTTAGACAGAACCTGTAAAACCAATAAACAACCTTTAAGTATTACTAATACTATAAGAGATATGATGGAAGTCTACAACTTGTTTGATCCTTTTGAACTTTTTAGGAATGTCCCTAACATTAGTAACTACACATTCTTCTCTGCCTTCCACAAATCATGGTCTAGGATAGACTTCTTTTTAATATCAACATGTTTTGCCTCCTATGATATAGTAGTGACCCCAGAACTATTTCTGATCATGCCAAAATTAATCTACATTTAAATACTTGTAAACATAACCATTCGAATTCCATCCCTATAAATTGGTCTCTTAATCCAAATTTCCTGAACAACATGATTATACATAGAGAAATTCAAGAATTTCTGTCCCAGACATTTACCTCTTTTGATATGTCTGATATGCCTATAGATGTTCAATGGGCGGCTGCCAAAGTTACTTTAAGGGGTACCCTTATTCAAAAATCCTTCCTAATTAAAAAACAATCTAACTCCTGTACTTTGGTGCTAGAAACAGAACTAAAAAAAATAGAATTAGAACTCCAAACTATGTTCTGTCCCGACATTGAGAAATGAAGATCCACCATTCAAAAGCAACTCCATGAACTACACCTCAATCAATGCTCACTTATGTAATCTAGACTTATTCATAAGTATGCTGAATGAGTGCAAACACCTTTGAAAATTCTCACTAGGATTATAAATATCAGACCCTCACCTACTAAAATAAATCATATTATTTACAAGGGTCGATCATATTTCACAGATAAGGAAATCATTCAGGTCTTCCAGGAAGTATATGAAGAAATCTATGGTCCCCGAATATTTGAATCACCAGGCCTTCAAGACTCTTTCCTAAATGAGTTAAATTTTCCAAAAATAAGTAAAAATTTCTTTAATTTACTTAAGGTACCTATAACCAGAGATGAAATCTTGATGGCCATAAGCAAACTGAAGCCAGGGAAAGCCCCAGGTCCAGATGGTTACGTATCAGAATTCTACAAATCCTTCAACCAGATACTTGCCTCCATTCTGCTTAAAGTTTACAATGACATTATTCAATTCGGCATCACGGATCTATATCTTAATCATGCTAAGACCATTTTTATACCTAAATCTAATGACAATATTACTAGCACAAATGACTACAGTCCAATTGCCTTAATTAACATCGATATAAAGATTTTATCCTCTATCTTAGCAAATAGACTAAAAAGCGTATTACCACATATTATTTCACAGGACCAGCTTAGTTTCATGAACAATAGGCATGTATGGGACAACACTTTAACAAGTGAAGCTATAACATATATAACAAATCTCGACAAATACCCCAAATATGCTCTTTCTGTTGATGCCCAAAAAGCTTTTGACCGGGTAAACTTAAAGTTCCTCTTTAAAACCCTAAAATATTTCTCCATCCTTGATGAATTTATCAAAATGGTTAAAACCCTCTACACTAAGGCTTCCATTTCCCTAAATATAAACAAAAAAAAACTCCATGCCAATTCAGATTATTAACGGAACAAGACAGGGCTGTCCGCTCTCACCCTACCTTTTTAATATTTATTTTGAAGTTCTATTGTTAAATCTAAGTCAGAAAACATTCCACTGTTTAATTTACTTATATAAAATACAAGTGAAATACACTGCCTTTGCAGATGATTTAAACATCTATTTAGAACTTCCCTCAACAGAACTTGTAAACATATTGACAACACCCCCTTAGAGTTGACCTAGTAGTCGAAAACTTAGGGACACACATAGACAGTAATGTAGCCATTGACCATCATTTGTTTACAGTAGTGAGGAAATCATTCTATGTTTTACAACTTATAAACAAAGATATGGCATATAGATCCAAGGAAGTCATTGTTCCACTGTATTTGGCATACATCAGACTTATCATTGAGCACAATACCTCCTTTGGTATGTATCTAACCAGTCATATTCAACAAATGGAACTTCCTCAAAGATTCCTCACTAAAAGAATGCAACCCATTAGTAAAATGTCCTCTGCAGACTGTCTCAAGTCTCTATCCCTGTATTTTGTCTCTTACAGGCTGTTGAGGGGAGATCTATGGCTGGCATATAGGGCATTGCCAGTCCCCACTCTGATGGACATCCTGCATATCCACACAACAAACAAATCCAGAATTACCCATTCTAAAGATTTAAGTCTTGCCTGTGATATAAATAGGACCTGCTGGAGAGACAGGTATGTATACCAGAGACTACCCCTTCAGTGAAACAGTCTCCCCATCCATATGAAAAGAGTTCCTCCCTAAGCCAATTGAAGTTTAACTTGGACAATTGGATGGGGAACAGGAAATTCATCCCTGGCTTGGCACCAATGTCTGTAATGAACACAGGCAACCTGTAAATGTTTCACAGGCCCCTACTTATAATTATCAAGGGTGCCAGAACTTGTCAGAGATGTGGGATGAATGGCTAGCCTTAAAAAGGCCCTTGTGGTCATTAGCCTAGTAAACACCTGTGAACCTATGAACCTATAATGGCTTCATGTCCAGGTAGGTAAAGGAAAGTTAGTCTGTTCTTCATTACTTTTTGTGAACTTTATCAGAGCCAGTACAGTTAAACACTAAATGTTTGCAACAACTGCTTCCGGTCTGTCAAACTGCCCTTTAGTATCAATGAGACAATTGGCGTGAGGGATATGATGGATTATATGACTATGATTCAGCTGTACATGAAAGAAGATGGTGGATGAACTGAAGAGTTGTGAAAAATTCCAGAATGTTGATGGGCTTTGAATAGAAAATAGTTTTTTCTTCTACACGATGTTCATCTTTGTTTGCTGAGTTATGTTTTATTTTATGAAATTCAGCATTCATTTATTCATTAAAATACTGCTCATTTCTACACTTGTCAGAATATTTTTATTCATAACTTAGGCCATTTGCTCAGTTTTAAATTTATTTTGATAGATCTAGTGGTAACACTGGCAAGTTTTCAACTCCTTCAGTCATTAACTCATTAACACCTGCGTGGTGTGGAATGTCACACCTCTTGCATGTCTTGCATTCCAGAATATTTTCTGAAAAATAAACTAAAAAAACATGAGATAAACAAGTGTGAATATTCTGTGAACTATTAAAGCTATTAAAACTGTACAAATATCGACAGTATTAGTAAGAAGTATTTGTTACAGTGATAATAGTGCATTCATAGTCTTTTCCATAAATACTGTAATATATTATAATGAACACTTTCTGCAAGGTTTATGCAAAACTTTCACAAATTTTCATACCTTGAAAACTATATATTGTAGACATATATTATTCATAGGTTCATAGGTAGGTACTAGGCTATAGGCCCAAGGGCCTAAGCAAGCCTAGCCAACAAGGTCCCCTGGCTTACGCCACCCAAGAAAGATAATTTCCTGTGCCCCTGTTGAGCAGGGCCACAGAAGTGATCCCTGGGGTGTATTTCCTATTTCCCATCCACTCATCAAGATTTTTCTTGAAGAGTGCTAATGAGGAACTTTGCTTGACATAGATGGGTAGCTTGTTCCAGAGTACAGGAAGTCTCTGGGACAGGAATCTATCCCTCCAGCATGTCCTGTTTATTGTGGTGACAAGGTTTAAGTCCCTAGAGTGTGTAGCTAGGAAGGATTGGGATTTCTTTAGGTGTAGCATGTCCAACAGCTCTGGGTTTAACATAGCTTTATATGTTAGGCAGAGATCTCCTCAGAGTAAGCAATATGCTACAGAGTAAAGATGGAGTTTTTTGAGACGGTCAGTGTAGGGCTTCTGTTTGAGGCCAGTAATCCTCTTTGTGAGGTTATATTGTGGCCTTTCCAGCTGCTGCAGATGTCTAGTGAGGTACATTCCAAAAGGGGCGTTGTACTCTATAATGGGTCTAATGAGTGCCGAGTAGAGAGGAACAATGACCTCTTTTTTCCTGGATGAGATCCCTTTTGTGATGAGGTGTGCCACATAGAAGGATTTCCTGACTACTGTGGTGATTATCAAAGGAGAGACTACTGTCCACCTGGGTCCCAAGGTCTCTTATCACACATTAGGAGTTAAGTAGACTGCCATTTATGTGGTAGTTCATGGGTACAGAGTTTATACCAAAGGGGATGACAATGCACTTTCTGGCATTGAGCTTAAGACCATGCCGCTGACACCAAGCATCTGTCTCAGTGAGGGCCTTCTTTCCATATCATTTGGGGACTTGACTATGGCTCCTAGTTTGCAGTCATTTGCGAACTTCATTAGCCAGTGGCCTTCTGTGTTAGCCTGTACTTCAGAGAAGTAGATACCAAACAGGAGAGGTCCCAGGACTGAACCCTGTGGTACTCCACTTGTCACTGGTTTGAAATCAGATTTGGAGTCTGCAACCTTTACAGTGTGGGTTCTGTCAGTGAGCCATTTGGCAACCCATCTTGTGAAGTAGGGATTTATACCTAGTTTAGTGAGTTTAGCTATAATTCCAGAATGGGAGATGGTGTTGAAAGCCTTGGCGAGGTCAGGATAGGCTGTGTGAACTACCTTACCCTCATCTACGGCTTTGGTGACTGACTCAAAGAAGTCAATCAGGTTCAGAAGGCATGATCTGCCTTTTACAAACTCGAACTGGGTGGGGTCCAGAGTTTGGAGGTTACCAATATCTTTGTTTATGAGTTCCATGATGATTTGTTCAATGGCCTTGCAGACCAGGGTCGTCAGGCTAATAGCGTGATAGTTCCCAGGATAAGTGGTGGCTCCCCCTTTGGGGAGTGGGATAACTGTTGCTGTGTGCCATTCAGTGGGCACAAAGCCTGACATGAGACTATGATTGAACATTGTGCTTAGGTGGGGAGACAGTTCATTCTGAAGTTCATGTAAAATGCAGCCTGGGATGTTGTCTGGTCCCATGGATGCAGTGTTTTTGGTTTTAGAGAGTGCAGCTTTTAGCTGCATAGATGTGATTACAGGGACTCGGCATTCTACCTGTATAGATATGGGCCCTTTAGGGGGTGAGAGGGGGGTAAAGTTAGCACTGAACCTATCTGCCAGGATGTTGGCAATATCAATTGGCTCTGTAATTTTTGTGGCGTTGTGCTGTAACTCAGAGCAGATCTTGGTGTTGCCATTGAGATTGTTGACATAGCTATAGAATGCTTTGTGGTTGCCCTTAGAATCAGTGGTGATTTTGTTTTCATAGCTAGCTTTGGAGGATCTTATAAGGGATCTCAGCTTCTTACTGAGGCTGACCAGGGAGCTCCTCCACTCATGGGATTTTACTTTCTTTTGCAACAGTTTCTTCCTTCTGTTGTACAGTTTGTTTATGGCAGGGGACCACCAGATTGGCTTCCTTTTTTTGGAGCATCTTGGTTCTGTTTGAGATAGCACGATCCATACACTCATGTAAGTGCTTATAGAGTGGATTTGTGTAGGATTCAGCAGTTGTAACTGTATTGTCCCTCTGCATGGGTGTCATGAAGTTCGCCACTTCTGTCTTAAGAAGCATGACGTTTCCTTAATGGTGGGTGAGGGCAGGATTCGGATATCTAGGGTGATTAGCTTATGGTTGGATATGACCAACGATGTGTTGACTTCAGGTGTAGAACACCAGTCACTCAAATTGGTAATGACTAGGTCTAGGATATTGTTGCCCCTGATGGGGGTGTGGATAAGGTTATCCAGGGCACTGGAATTTATGAATTCCAGAAAGCAGTGCGTGAAGAAGTTGGTACATGAGTAGTTATCTCAGTTAATCGTGGGGTAGTTGAAATCGGCCATTATTAGGATGTTTGGTTGAACCCTAATATTTTCCAGTACATCAAGAAAAGAGGAGTGGGAATCCTGGGGCATGGTGGGGGATCTGTAGTAAGCTACAATTTGGATTGCAGTTTTGCCAAGAGTTAGTTGCACTTGGATAACCTCGGATGCATTATGCTGCGCAACTAGCCGGGAGGTGTGGATATCCTTAATGAATATGGACACACCTCCGCCTTTGGTGTTCTAGTCCAGGTTAGATGGCTGAAAAGAGTGGTATGAGCTATAGCCTGGTAATGCAGGAGTGCTCTCTAGAGCCTTGAACAAGGTCTCAGTTAATGCACAAATATCGATGTTCTCTATTTTAATTGGTAAGTTTCTTAGTTAAAAAAGCCAGACCCAAAAAAGTTCTGAACACCATAAGGAGGTATGGGTGTAAACTGCAAGTATCCAAAAAGGCGTTTTAGGCTTCAGTGAGTTAAACAGAGTGGAACTAAAGAATCTGTCTTAAAGTTGTTTGTTCTGTACTGGCCTGTGTATTTGTAAGAGCTGAATTTCTCAATAAATCCCACATTGTCTTTTGACATCAGACACCAAGAAAACAGACAGCGTGTGTTTACACTGAAGGAACTGACAGGCAAAACAGAACCATATGACATCCTTCATGAGCATTAGCCTTACAGATACATTTTAAAGCTTCATGGCTCTGTGATTACACAGTGTACTCAATTTCTCAAATATCAAAAGAAAAAAAAATCCTAAGATGTTGTGTTGAGGAGACAAATAAGTATTATGATAGTCTAACCAACCACATAATCTGACTTGCAAAACATGGTAGAAAATCTTCTCCTAAAGAAGATGGAAGTGCTTAAAGTGTATATATTATGCTAGCAAATATTTAATATGTTGCATTTTTATGCCCTGTATATGATCCAATATGAAATTTAACAAATTAAGTCAGCCCTTGTTCCCTATCTTCTGTTACTTATTTAGTTAGGTTTCTGGAATACCAGCAAACCAGATATAAGCACCAGCACAGTTTTCTTCAGTATGATGTAGGAGGAAGGGAAAATGATGTAGACATTTTATAATAACTTATTCACCTACCTCCTCATGAATGGTATAGGCCAAATATATACCAGGACAATTTCCCAAATATACCTGTTGAGAGAGAACAATGATGGATGACCTTAGAGTATTTAGTCAGCAAGGCCTTCTGGATAACCAAACATGCCAGATGTCTGCTTCATAGCAGGGTTTCCAAACTGTAATGTGCTGAGATTGCTTGTGGGGACGGGGTTAGGATACAAATATGTGTGTGTTAAAAAAAGAAAAATGGTCAGTCGTAGGTAAAGCATTTTTTTTCTTTTTGTCTCTGTTGTAAAAATACTGGTATGCTGCTTTATGCAGATTTCAAAGTAATTTGGGTTTCTGAAACATTTCATTTCTAAACAAAGTTACTTTTAGCGCAAACATATGGAGCCTGTCTTAGAGATGTACAGTCAAATATCTTGCAGACTGTAGGTTCCATCTCTAATTTTGCTACTTAGATCTACAAATTTGTTAGCAATGTATCAGCCTTTCTTTACCTGCCCTGAAAATGAATGCCATGCTCCCTAAACATGATAGGGATTCACTAGCAAAAGTGGGGCTATTTTCCCCATATGCATTACTTCTCTTTGTATACACTTCTGCCAACATTCTACAAAGACTGCAGATTCTGCAAAACAAACTTTGCAAGTTTGATAAGGGCCCAGGAAGAGACACCATTAATTTTCTATAAATGAAGGTAAATGGCTGTCACTTTTCTATCTGGCGCTGTAATTTACAAGTTGTCAAAGTGTGACTCCTGCTGGTCTTTACAATTCCTGATTGCATAAGGCACATAACTAGGATTCTAAGATATGCCGTATCCATTGCAGTCTCCTTGCAAGTTCAACTATACACTGTTTCCTGCACTGACAGTACCTTTTTATTGTTGGCACAAGAGCTTGAAACCCCCTTCTTATCCCTTCCTTCTCAGATCACTGCCAACACTATCTGAACTACTTGCACCTTAAATCATTTCTTCAGCTGAAAGCAAAATGTAATTGTTATAACACAACAATTTAGCTAATATCAATATCTACATTGTAAACTCTCCACTTCTTCAATACATATTGGAGTTTCTAGTTTTTTTAGTGGCAGTATTATGTATTCTACTATAAATGATGTGTTAAGCTGGGCTAACATTATTTGATGACTCATTGATACTATCTTGTATTTCTTGTTTTGTGCCATTAGGTTATAACTGACAATTCCCCAAAACATCACATTATTTATATGTAAAACAAACAGGCAGACCAACAACAAATAAAGACATACATTTTGTGCTATTTATAACTACATTTCTCATCATCTCATATACACAGAATCTTTGCTTGGCTGTTGGAATCTGCACAGGGAGTTTAATATTAGATGGGGATTTTAACACCCTCTCATGACTGAATACCACCAATAATCATGAACTAAGTTCTTCAAGGGAGCTGTAATATAAGTCCTGAAGTGAAATGGAGATGGGTGACATTTACTGCCTAAACTCCATTTAGAGAGTGTTTTTTCACACTCTTCTACAATCCGTGGGACAATGCTGAAAACTAGCAGAATTTAGGTAGCTTCAGAGTTATACTAATGGAAGAGAGAAATTAATTTTAGCTCATCACTTTTTTGCTCTATTTTTTCCACCACTCTGCCAACAGATGTTTCACATCCAGGAGGATACTATATAAAATGTTTGGCCTGGACAAGAGGATGACACATCATCAAAAGACATATTCTATCTCCTAACTGAAATGTCAGCACTCAAAATGCAAGCACCCTTGCACCCCCCCCACACACAGATCCTAAACTTAGACCAACTCCGAGATTGCCACACCAAAAGAAAAGGTAATAGTCTGAGAAATGGCATTTTAGACTAGGTAAATGTAATTCCGATCATTTGGGCATTCACTCTCCATATTTTGGGTCTCTATCAGGTCCTGACATTTCAAATGATAAACCATATTCTAGGATACTTACAAAGATTTCTGGAATTCACTTTTATGATGGCGCTCCAAAGAAAGGGTTTCAAAAATGCAATGAAGAATACAGAGCTAATATTAGTTTGTTGTTTTTATCTATTCTGAAGGGCCCTATAGTGACCTTCAGATTAAAACCTCTGCATAGGGTCTACATATAATGCTGCAGTAGTTTCTGGACATGAAAATTGCTGCATCAGCTGAAAGACCCAGTGATCTTTCTGAAGAGACTACATGTGTTGGTGATAATAGCTAAAACTGCTACAATGGGATATTTGTGTGTGTGTGTGTGTGTGTGTGTGTGTGTGTGTGTGTGTGTGTGTGTGTGTGTGTGTGTGTATGTGTGTACATGCATATGTTATATTTGTTTCTATATTTATATCTGTTAGCCATGTAGCACACTGATAACAGTAGGACAGTTTTATGTTCAGCCCTGGAGATTATAGAAGCAAGTTGAATACAAAAAATAAAAAATAAAAAAAATGTATATGATTGAAACATGGTATGAAAATGCTCCGCATTTCTATTCTTTAAATTCACAGATTATTTTCCACACACTAGCCTCATGTTTAATCTGGTAATGAGATTATAATGTTCTTTCACTATATAAGTGCTCTGCTTTGTGATAATGTGTGAAAAATGTCAGCATCTGTGCAGTCTCTAACTAATCAGCCAACCAATCAGGACAGAATGGGTGGCCTGAAAAATGGCAGAAGTGAGGGATCCATAAATGCCAGACTGGAGAATTTAACTGTGTTGGCAGCCAGAGTAGGAATTAGAAGTCTAAACAACATCATCAGGTTTTGGAAACCTGCATGACCAAGACAGTATTCATGGAGTCTTCATTGATTATGCAAATATATCACATACAAGACTGCACACAGAAGACTACAGACTATGACCACAAAACTACTTGTCTCAAAGAAAAAATAAATGAAACAGAAGACAGAATGCACCATGATAGCTTGCACTTTGTAGGTATATCTGAGTTAATTGTCCCAGCTAATGCATGTGCCTTCTTAGACTGCCACGTATCCAAAGCTTTAAACTGGGATCCTGTGCAGCCTCCAATGCAGAGACATCTCATCAGTCCATCAGACCACCATACCCTAACCACTCTCCCCTTCAAGCAATTTTAATTCATTTTCTGGATTATACAGACAGGGAGAGAATTTTGATAGCTCCCCCAAAACTGTATCAGGAGTTTTCCTGTGTGTGTGTGGTGGGGGGCACTGCACAGAAGAAAAGAAAATACTATCATGTGTGTTAGCTATCCCAAAAACGGTATCTCTATTTATATAAAATATCAATTGGGTCCTGGCAAGCCTTCACAGGGCTCTCTGAGTCAACATAGCTCCATATAAAGGCTAAATTAATGCAGGACTCCCTCAATAATATTACTTTACACCATTCAAACTCCAAAAACTACCACCTGTCTAGACAGAAACAAATAGCTCATAATAACAATTGAATGTGCCATAACTGTGCCTGGAACTCCAAAAAGACATTAAAAATGGAATGCCCTTTCTAGGAAGGGGGCAAGGAACAACTGCCAAACCTGGGAAACTGCAAGTCGAAAATTTTGGCACACTGTCTGATCAGTAGGTGTTCACTGGGAAGATAGTTAAAGTCTTGCAAATCTGGGAAAAAAATGAATGAACAGCCACTGGGTTGGCAAGCATCATGAGAGGCATATAAAAGTATATGAACACTGACACAGACTCAACCCCAAATGCCTCTAGCAAATGCCACTGGGACTAAAGGTAATAAAAAGGTTGGGGGAGGTGCACAAACAGAAATTTAATAGAAAAAAACTCTCTGGGACATATCAGCTCTACAATAAAGAAGCACTACAAGTTGTTCCATGTAGTGCTTAAAGGCAAAGGGAACTTCATTCATTAGATAGCAGCTAGTGTTTGCTCACTTAGTTGTCAACTTGTCTTTCTTCCATATTCTGTGGTCCATATCTGCTTGAGCTAGTTTATTGTGTAGAATTACAGGCCTGCATGTAATTAGTGTTCACTCTAACAAATGAGAGATGCACCTATGTTCAAGTGCATTTCTATAAATATAAGGGGATCAAAATTCCCCTGTAAAGGTATTTTGCTTAAAAATATGATTGAAAAAAAATGTTTGTCATGCAGGAGTACAAAATAAGAAGGAGACACTGCAGTACAATAATAATGAGACACTGCAGTGTAATAACATGGTGACACTGCAGTATAATAAAAAAGTAATTGCAGAGTAATAAGATGGAGACACTGCAGTACAATAAAAAGTCACTGCAGTGTAATAAGTTGCAGACACTGCAGTATAATAAAACATCACTGCAGTGTAATAAGATGGAGACACTGCAGTATAATAAAATGTCACTGCAGTGTAATAAGATGGAGATACTGAGTATAATAAAAAGTCACCGCAGTGTAATAACATGGAGACACTGCAGTATAATAATTACTGCATTGTAATAAGATGGAGACACTGCAGTGTAATAATAATGGGATCCTGCAGTATAATAAAAAAGTCATTGCAGTGTAATAAGATGGAGACACTGCAGTATAATAAAAAAGTCATTGCAGAGTAATAAGATGGAGACACTGCAGTACAATAAAAAGTCACTGCAGTGTAATAAGTTGCAGACACTGCAGTATAATAAAACATCACTGCAGTGTAATAAGATGGAGACACTGCAGTATAATAAAATGTCACTGCAGTGTAATAAGATGGAGACACTGAGTATAATAAAAAGTCACCACAGTGTAATAACATGGAGACACTGCAGTATAATAATTACTGCATTGTAATAAGATGGAGACACTGCAGTGTAATAATAATGGGATCCTGCAGTATAATAAAAAAGTCACTGCAGTGTAATAAGATGGGAGACACTGCAGTATAAGGATTCCAGATACTGGCTAAGGCTCTTGCTACTTCTATAGTGCCTTTTTTAGGAAGGGTTCAAGTAACAAATTCACCACCATAACAGGAACAGGTAAGCAAAAACTGCGGGTAATGCTACTCAATGCTAGAAGTCTAAAGTTCAAAATGCACTCACTTGAGGCACTCCTTAAAATAGAGAACATCAATATCTGTGCAGTGACTGAGACCTGGTTCATGGCTCCAGAGAGCGCCCCTGCACTACCAGGCTATAACTCATGCCACACTTTTCGGCCATCTAACCTGGACCGAAACACCAAAGGTGGGGGTGTGTCCATATTCATTAAGGATATCCACACCTCCAGGCTAGTTTCTCAGCATAATGCATCCGAGGTTATCCAAGTGCAACTAACTCTTGGCAAAACTGCAATCCAAATTGTAGCTTGCTACAGATCCCCCACCATGCCCCAGGATTCCCAATCCTCTTTTCTTGATGTACTGGAAAATATTAGGGTTCAA
Source organism: Protopterus annectens (assembly GCF_019279795.1). Taxonomy (NCBI): domain Eukaryota; kingdom Metazoa; phylum Chordata; order Ceratodontiformes; family Protopteridae; genus Protopterus; species Protopterus annectens. The sequence goes on along the minus strand of NC_056732.1, from coordinate 747,972,073 downwards.
CCAAACACCCTAATAATGGGCAACTTCAACTACCCCACCATTAACTGGGAAAACTACTCATGTACTAACTCCTTAGTGCAACGCTTTCTGGAATTCATAAACTCCAATGCCCTAGATCAACTTATCCACACCCCCACCAGGGGCAACAATATCCTAGACCTAGTCATTACCAACATGAGTGACCGGTGTTCCACACCTGAAGTCAACTCCTCGTTGGTCCGATCCAACCATAAGCTAATCACCCTCAATATCCACATCCCACCCCCACTCCCATTACGGAAACCACAGTAAGAAATTTCTCCAAAGCCAACTTCATGCTTCTTAAGACAGAAGTAGTGAACTTCATGACACCCATGCAGTTGGACAATACAGTTACAACTGCTGAATCCTACACAAATGCACTCTATAAGCACCTACATGAGTGCATGGATCATGCTATCCCAAACAAAACTGAGACGCTATCCTCCAAAAAAAGGAAGCCAATCTGGTGGTCTCCTGCCATAAACAAACTGTACAACAGAAGGAAGAAACTGTTGCAAAAGAGAGTAAAATCCCATAAGTGGAGGAGCTCCCTGTTCAGCCTCAGTAAGAAGCTGAGATCCCTTATAAGATCCTCCAAAGCTAGCTATGAAAATAAAATTGCCACTAATTCCAAGGACAACCACAAAACATTCTATAGCTATGTCAAGAATCTCAATGGCAACACCCAGATCTGCTCTGAGTTATAGCACAAAGGCACGAAAATTACAGAACCAACTGATATTGCCAACATCCTGGCAGATTAGGTTCAGTGCTAACTTTACCCCCTGCTCACCCCCTAAAGGGCTCATATCTATACAGGAAGAATGCGGAGTCCATGTAATCACAACTACGCAGGTGAAAGCTGCACTCTCTAAAGCCAAAAACACAGCATCCATGGGACTGGACAACACCCCAGGCTGTGTTTTACATGAACTTCAGAATGAACTGGCTCCCCACTTAAGCACCATGTTCAGTAATAGCCTCGCATCAGGCTTTGTGCCCACTGAATGGTGCACATCAACAGTTATCCCACTCCACAAAGGGGGAGCCACCATTGAGCCTGGGAACTATAGACCTATTAGCCTGACGAGCCTGGTCTGCAAAGCCATGGAATGTATCATCATGGAATTCATAAACAAAGACATTGGTAACCTCCAAACTCTGGATCCCACCCAGTTCGGGGTTTGTGAAAGGCAGATCATGCCTCCAGAACCTGATCGACTTCTTTGAGGCAGTCACCAAAGCTGTAGATGAGGGTAAAGTAAAGTGGTTCACACAGCCTATCTTGACCTCGCCAAGGCTTTCAACACCATCCCCCATTCTGGAATTATAGCTAAACTCAATAAGCTAGGCATAAATCCCTACGTCACAAGATGGGTTGCCAATTGGCTCACTGACAGAACCCACACTGTAAAAGTTGCAGACTCTAAATCTGACCTCAAACCAGTGACAAGTGGAGTACCACAGGGTTCCATCCTAGGACTGCTCCTGTTTGGTATCTACTTCTCTGAAGTACAGGCTGACACAGATGGTCTCTGGCTAATGAAGATCACAGATGACTGCAAACTAGGAGCCACAGTCAAGTCCCCAAATGATGTGAACATCCTACAGAAGGGCCTCTCTGAGACAGATGCCTGGTGTCAGAGCCATGGCCTCAAGCTCAATGCCAAAAAGTGCAGTGTCATCCCCTTTGGTAAAAACTCTGTACCCATGAACTACCACATAGGCAGCAATCTACTTAACACCGAATGCGTGATAAGAGACCTTGGGACCCAGGTGGACAGTAGTCTCTCCTTTGATAGTCACATCACCACAGTAGTCAGGAAGTCCTTCTACGTGGCACACCTCATCATAAAAGGGTTCTTGTCCAGGAAAAAAGAGGTCATCGTTACCCTCTACTCATCACTCATTAGACCCATTATGGAGTACAACGCCCCTTTTGGAATGTACCTCACAAGACATCTGCAGCAGTTGGAAAGGCCACAGAAGAACCTCAGAAAGAGGATTACTGGACTCAAACAAATGCCCTACACTGACCGCCTCAAAAAACTCCAGCTTTACTCCTTATCATATCGCCTACTCAGAGGTGATCTCTGCCTAATATATAAAGCTATGTCAAACCCAGAGCTGTTGGACATGCTACACCTAAAGAAATCGAACTGAACACGTAGATAGAACAAAATCTCAGCAGAAACACAATAGTTACAGAAACACTAGGCTTTAATGAAGCTTTCGGGCTCTCAACCCTTCATCAGCATATAACATTATACATTTCAAAACCATTTAAATAGAGGAAACAGTTAAAATCACATGATCAAACCAGCCAATAAAACATACTAAAAGAGAAAAAGAGAAAAAGGAACATAAAAAATGAAAACATAAAAAATCAAATGCATCAAATTTCTGTGAAGAAATGTGTGTGGGGGTCCCTTTTAAAACCATCATGATAATATACTTGAGGCTATTTGTTATGCCACAAAATTAGTTATTATGTTATAAATTACTCATTTGGCGCTTCACTAATACTGGTTTAATAGTAGAAGTACTATTTAAACCAGGTGGAGTGTCAGCTTGTAGTCTTATTATCCACTCTAACTCTCTCATATCTAAAAGGTTGTTAATATCACCCCCCCCCACACCCACTTGCACTGCATCTATACATCTAAACTTAAAAATGTGGTTGCTGAATTCATATATATGCTTATATAAAGCATTTGTCTGTATTTGTCTATTTATCTCTGATCTATGTTCGATTATACGGTCTTTAAGCCTACGTATAGTCTTTCCTACATAAAAAGCCTGGCATTGCATACACGTGGTGAGATAGACTAGTTTCATAGTATTACAATTAGCACTACAGTAAAATTGAAATTTTTTATGTGTGACAGGATGTTTAAAGGTACTATCTGTATCTAAAATGTCAGTGCAACAGCTACAGTTGTAACATTTATAGGTCCCTATCTTACTATGTATGGTATTATGTTGTTCCACAAAATCTTTATAGCACAACATATTCTTTAAGCATTGACTATTCCTATAAGAAAAGCTGGGTTTAGAGCCCACTATTGAACTAAATTCAGACATTGCTATCAAAATTGGCCAATTTTTCTTGATTATTTTACATATTTGGTTAGAGTAGCGAGAGTATGTGGTAATGTATCTCAAAATATTTTCTTTCTTTTTATTAACTATCGGTAAACTATAACTAACATCTGTCTCATGATCTGTGAAAATGGGTTTATAGTCAGTTTTTCTGCCCTCCGTTGTTATTTTAATAGTTTTATCAATAACATTTTCTGCATATCCACTTCTCAAAAACTCTGTTTTCATATTTGTTATTTCATTAATGTATGTTTGTTCATCTGTTGTTAATCTACTTATTCTTATAAACTGTGATTTCATTATACTTTTAAATACATGTGAAGGATGCATACTAGTACTGTCCAAGTATCTTATTGTATGCACATCTTTCTTATGCACCATAGTTTGTATCATGTTGTTCTTTTTATATAACTTTACATCCAGAAATATCATTTCATCTGATGAGAAGCACATTTTAAATTTAAAGAAATTTGTAGTGTTATTAATGTATGTTATAAAAGAATGAAGTTCTTCTATCGTGCCATCCCATACAAAGAAACAATCATCTACAAATCTAGCATAACTTTTTACATGTACATTCAGTGCATTTTTATTACTTAAAATAAATTACTTCTCCCACTGGAAAAGTACTAAGTTCGCAAAAGTATTTGCCACGGAAGTGCCCATGGCTACTCCTGTTAATTGTTTATATGGAGTACCATCAAAAATAAAAATATTATTAGTTAGTACCAAATGAAGAAGAAAGCATATATTCTCCACTTCACGAGATTGCTTGGTCGTGTTGGACAGTAAGAACCTTCTAATTGCCTCTATACCATAATCTATGGGAATAACCGTAAATAACGATTCCACATCCAATGTTACAAAAATGTAGTCATAAGGCGCATTTTTATACCATATACTAAGATTCTTCAAGAAGTGTGAGCTGTCTTTTATTATACTTCTACATTTAGGTAATAACTCAGATAGTACACTCTGTAAATATTTAGATATGGTTTCAGTTATCCACCCTTTGCCTGAGACTATAGGTCTCAATGGTGGTTGCTCCAAAGATTTATGTATCTTTGGGATTCCATATATTTGTGGAATTTTTGGGCATGGGGTGGAAAAATAATTAAACACATCTATTGAAATATCATTGTTTAACTGCATATCATAAATAGCCATGTTCACCTGTGTTATACAGTTTTTCACATCAGGAAAAGTAATCTTTTTAAAAGTGTCAATGTCAGATAAGAATGCAGTAAATTCATTCATATAGTAAGTTCTGTCCATTAAGACTATTGCCCCACCCTTATCTGCTTGCTTTATAATTATATCTTTCTCATTCTTTAAATATTTAAGAGCTTGATATTCTTTAAAAGAAAGATTATAGTTCCTTTTTGTTGTGTCACATTTAGAAAACAGAGTTTTTAATTCAAGTTCAACAATATTTATAAATGCCAGAATAACCGGAGATAACTGAGGAATAAATAGACTTGATTTTTTACACACAGCACTATTTTGAACAGAGTCTTTAAATATAAATTTTAACATCAGGCTTCTAGCAAACAGTTTTAAGTCTATAATGGCCCTTACAGCATTATCCATAGCAAAGGGAATAAATTTCAAGCCTTTGCTTAGTACTAATAGCTGCTCTTGTGAAAAAATCCTTTGCGTTAAATTTAAAGTACCTTGTTTTATTATTGCAGTCTCTCTTATCTGCGTGGCGTTTTGTTGCTTTTCTTTGGACTGCTGTACTTCCTCTTTGCCCCTTGAATTTGAGGCAATTCCCCTGTCATGGATATCAGGCTGTTTTCTGTGTTCATTTTTTTCACAGAAACCCTTTCTGGTTGTTGAAGTCGAAAGGGTAAAAAAGAAGAAATTTCCATCTGCCTCTTTCCTTTAACATCGCGCAATTGCTCTGGTGGTGTTGGTGTCTTAGGTAAATCCAAAGTTACATTTTCTGTTGCTGAAGTTAAAAGAACTTCTACGTTGGTTTCCACTGGTCGTTGGCTTGCTTCCTTCACATTTGCTTTCTCAGCTCCACACTGAGAAGGCATTGCGTGTGTAACGCTTGACGTACGCACTTGCTGATTGGTCGAAATGTGATTAGATGTGCCAGGAAGCGTAAATTCATCTAAACGGTCTAACAGCTTAGTAGTATTCATAGAGTGAAAGTTACGCTGAGGTTGTTGTTTATAATTAGCTGATTTTGGTGGATATTTAAAGTCAGTTTTCGGCCAAGAGAAAATATGACTGTTTTTATAATCTTCAATATCTCGCTGTAATTTACGTTTCTTTTTGATCTCCAGCCTATTGTCCAATAATTACATTTTTTCTATGAAAACTTGGTAAGCATTGTGTGAAGCATCATTTTTAAGTATTGACAAGACTTCTTTATCACATTGCTCTATTTCCTGCAATAAGGTTTCCTCAGTCTCTTCAAAATAATTGTTCATAAGCTTCATATAGCTTGCACTCAATTCTAAATTGAGCTGTTGCCATTTCACTAAAAGTTCCTCATAGGTATTACCATACGAGGGCATTTTGAGTACACGCAGTCCTCTAGGCACAATGCCTAGTTCAAGGTAGGCTAAGAAGCTAAGCCTCTGCCATTGCAGCTGTTTATAGCTATTAACCTTCTTTTCTAGTGTATTAAACAACGTAGTTAGTTTCGTTGTATCTTCAGCTGCCAAAGTCTTATGATAGTTAGCATCAGGTAACTGATTTTGCAACAATGGATTATTCACCTTTGTTAAGAGTCTCTTAATAGACAGAGCCATTCTCCAAGGAAAAAGATGAAAAATAGAGCAGCTGGTTTGAATTCCTCTTGTCAGCGTTGTCTGTAGCACTTGTAGTAAATATAGTTAATCGAACTGAACACATAGATAGAACAAATAGCCTCAAGTATATTATCATGATGGTTTTAAAAGGGACCCCCACACACATTTCTTCACAGAAATTTGATGCATTTGATTTTTTATGTTTTCATTTTTTATGTTCCTTTTTCTCTTTTTCTCTTTTAGTATGTTTTATTGGCTGGTTTGATCATGTGATTTTAACTGTTTCCTCTATTTAAATGGTTTTGAAATGTATAATGTTATATGCTGATGAAGGGTTGAGAGCCCGAAAGCTTCATTAAAGCCTAGTGTTTCTGTAACTATTGTGTTTCTGCTGAGATTTTGTTCTATCTACGTGTTCAGTTCGATTAACTATATTTACTACAAGTGCTACAGACAACACTGACAAGAGGAATTCAAACCAGCTGCTCTATTTTTCATCTTTTTCCTTGGAGAATGGCTCTGTCTATTAAGAGACTCTTAACAAAGGTGAATAATCCATTGTTGCAAAATCAGTTACCTGATGCTAACTCTCATAAGACTCTGGTAGCTGAAGATACAATGAAACTAACTACGTTGATTAATACACTAGAAAAGAAGGTTAGTAGCTATAAACAGCTGCAGTGGCAGAGGCTTAGCTTCTTAGCCTACCTTGAACTAGGCATTGTGCCTAGAGGACTGCGTGTACTCAAAATGCCCTTGTATGGTAATACCTATGAGGAACTTTTAGTGAAATGGCAACAGCTCAATTTAGAATTGAGTGCAAGCTATATGAAGCTTATGAACAATTATTTTGAAGAGACTGAGGAAACCTCATTGCAGGAAATAGAGCAATGTGATAAAGAAGTCTTGTCAATACTTAAAAATGATGCTTCACACAATGCTTACCAAGTTTTCATAGAAAAAATGCAATGATTGGACAATCGGCTGGAGATCAAAAAGAAACGTAAATTACAGCGAGATATTGAAGATTATAAAAATGGTCATATTTTCTCTTGGCCGAAAACTGACTTTAAATATCCACCAAAATCAGCTAATTATAAACAACAACCTCAGCGTAACTTTCACTCTATGAATACTACTAAGCTGTTAGACCGTTTAGATGAATTTACGCTTCCTGGCACATCTAATCACATTTCGACCAATCAGCAAGTGCGTACGTCAAGCGTTACACATGCAATGCCTTCTCAGTGTGGAGCTGAGAAAGCAAATGTGAAGGAAGCAAGCCAACGACCAGTGGAAACCAACGTAGAAGTTCTTTTAACTTCAGCAACAGAAAATGTAACTTTGGATTTACCTAAGACACCAACACCACCAGAGCAATTGCGCGATGTTAAAGGAAAGAGGCAGACGGAAATTTCTTCTTTTTTACCCTTTCGACTTCAACAACCAGAAAGGGTTTCTGTGAAAAAAATGAACACAGAAAACAGCCTGATATCCACGACAGGGGAATCGCCTCAAATTCAAGGGGAAAAGAGGAAGTACAGCAGTCCAAAGAAAAGCAACAAAACGCCACGCAGATAAGAGAGACTGCAATAATAAAACAAGGTACTTTAAATTTAACGCAAAGGATTTTTTCACAAGAGCAGCTATTAGTACTAAGCAAAGGCTTGAAATTTATTCCCTTTGCTATGGATAATGTTGTAAGGGCCATTATAGACTTAAAACTGTTTGCTAGAAGCCTGATGTTAAAATTTATATTTAAAGACTCTGTTCAAAATAGTGCTGTGTGTAAAAAATCAAGTCTATTTATTCCTCAGTTATCTCCGGTTATTCTGACATTTATAAATATTGTTGAACTTGAATTAAGAACTCTGTTTTCTAAATGTGACACAACAAAAAGGAACTATAATCTTTCTTTTAAAGAATATCAAGCTCTTAAATATTTAAAGAATGAGAAAGATATAATTATAAAGCAAGCAGATAAGGGTGGGGCAATAGTCTTAATGGACAGAACTTACTATATGAATGAATTTACTGCATTCTTATCTGACATTGACACTTTTAAAAAGATTACTTTTCCTGATGTGAAAAACTGTATAACACAGGTGAACATGGCTATTTATGATATGCAGTTAAACAATGATATTTCAATAGATGTGTTTAATTATTTTTCCACCCCATGCCCAAAAATTCCACAAATATATGGAATCCCAAAGATACATAAATCTTTGGAGCAACCACCATTGAGACCTATAGTCTCAGGCAAAGGGTGGATAACTGAAACCATATCTAAATATTTACAGAGTGTACTATCTGAGTTATTACCTAAATGTAGAAGTATAATAAAAGACAGCTCACACTTCTTGAAGAATCTTAGTATATGGTATAAAAATGCGCCTTATGACTACATTTTTGTAACATTGGATGTGGAATCGTTATTTACGGTTATTCCCATAGATTATGGTATAGAGGCAATTAGAAGGTTCTTACTGTCCAACACGACCAAGCAATCTCGTGAAGTGGAGAATATATGCTTTCTTCTTCATTTGGTACTAACTAATAATATTTTTATTTTTGATGGTACTCCATATAAACAATTAACAGGAGTAGCCATGGGCACTTCCGTGGCAAATACTTTTGCGAACTTAGTACTTTTCCAGTGGGAGAAGGAATTTATTTTAAGTAATAAAAATGCACTGAATGTACATGTAAAAAGTTATGCTAGATTTGTAGATGATTGTTTCTTTGTATGGGATGGCACGATAGAAGAACTTCATTCTTTTATAACATACATTAATAACACTACAAATTTCTTTAAATTTAAAATGTGCTTCTCATCAGATGAAATGATATTTCTGGATGTAAAGTTATATAAAAAGAACAACATGATACAAACTATGGTACATAAGAAAGATGTGCATACAATAAGATACTTGGATAGTACTAGTATGCATCCTTCACATGTATTTAAAAGTATAATGAAATCACAGTTTATAAGAATAAGTAGATTAACAACAGATGAACAAACATACATTAATGAAATAACAAATATGAAAACAGTTTTTGAGAAGTGGATATGCAAAAAATGTTATTGATAAAACTATTAAAATAACAATGGAGGGCAGAAAAACTGACTATAAACCCATTTTCACAGATCATGAGACAGATGTTAGTTATAGTTTACCGATAGTTAATAAAAAGAAAGAAAATATTTTGAGATACATTACCACATACTCTGGCTACTCTAACCAAATATGTAAAATAATCAAGAAAAATTGGCCAATTTTGATGGCAATGCCTGAATTTAGTTCAACAGTGGGCTCTAAACCCAGCTTTTCTTATAGGAATAGTCAATGCTTAAAGAATATGTTTTTCATTTTTTTTTTTTAGGTTCATTTTTTTTTAGCTTCATAGATTAGTACTAGACTAACTGCCCTTGCAAGCCATTTTAAACCTAGCCAATTATCCCCTGTGAGATTCAAACCTTGTACCTTGTGTTTATAAGGTAAACACCTTAACCATTAGGCCACCCAACCATTAGGCTCTAAAGATTTTGTGGAACAACATAATACCATACATAGTAAGATAGGGACCTATAAATGTTACAACTGTAGCTGTTGCACTGACATTTTAGATACAGATAGTACCTTTAAACATCCTGTCACACATAAAAAATTTCAATTTTACTGTAGTGCTAATTGTAATACTATGAAACTAGTCTATCTCGCCACGTGCATGCAATGCCAGGCTTTTTATGTAGGAAAGACTATACGTAGGCTTAAAGACCGTATAATCGAACATAGATCAGAGATAAATAGACAAATACAGACAAATGCTTTATATAAGCATATATATGAATTCAGCAACCACATTTTTAAGTTTAGATGTATAGATGCAGTGCAAGTGGGTGTGAGGGGGGGTGATATTAACAACCTTTTAGATATGAGAGAGTTAGAGTGGATAATAAGACTACAAGCTGACACTCCACCTGGTTTAAATAGTACTTCTACTATTAAACCAGTATTAGTGAAGCGCCAAATGAGTAATTTATAACATAATAACTAATTTTGTGGCATAACAAATAGCCTCAAGTATATTATCATGATGGTTTTAAAAGGGACCCCCACACACATTTCTTCATAGAAATTTGATGCATTTGATTTTTTATGTTCCTTTTTCTCTTTTTCTCTTTTAGTATGTTTTATTGGCTGGTTTGATCATGTGATTTTAACTGTTTCCACTATTTAAATGGTTTTGAAATGTATAATGTTATATGCTGATGAAGGGTTGAGAGCTCGAAAGCTTCATTAAAGCCTAGTGTTTCTGTAACTATTGTGTTTCTACACCTAAAGAAATCCCAATCCCTCCGAGCTACATGCTCTAGGGACCTAAACCTTGTCACCACAATAAACAGGACATGCTGGAGGGATAGATTCCAATCCCAGAGACTTCCCATACTCTGGAACAGGCTACCCATCTATGTCAAGTAAAGTTCTTCATTAGCACTCATCAAGAAAAATCTTGATGAGTGGATGGGAAATAGGAAATACACCCCGGGGATCACTTCTGTGTCTCTGCTCATCAGTGGCACAGGAAAATAACTTTCTTGGGTGGTGTAAGCCAGGGAACCTTGTTGGCTAGGCTTGCATAGGCCCTTGGGCTGATAGCCTAGTACCTACCTATGAACCTATGAACCTATAATAATAAAGTCACTGCCATATAATAACATGGAAACATTGCAGTGTAATAAAAATGTCACTCCAGTGTAATAAGATGGAGACACTGCAGTGTAATAATAATGAGATCCTGCAGTATAATAAAAAAGTCACTGCAGTGTAATAAGATGGAGACACTGCAGTATAATAAAAAAGTCAATGCCGTGTAATAAGATGGAGACACTGCAGAATTTTGCAATGTTTTTGGTGAGTAAAATCCATTTTTCATTTGAGTAGATAGCTGAAAGCAAGTATATCCTTATTGGTAAAGCCTACATTCACTGGCAGGTATTAGAGGAAAGACATACTAACAGAGGCACAACAGTGTGGATAAAATTTCAGATGTTAGAAGCATTAATCAAAACAGGCAATGCATACAATTTGAATAATGCATCAATGCATCTTTTCTCAAGTCTTTTTATCATCATTAGAAAAGCAAAGTGAACAGAGGACACCTTATTTTACTATCTGATGACTCCACTGCAGTACAAGATTCAGTCAGGTGCTACTCTGTGCCACATGTTGAAAAACAAGTGGTGACATGGTCTGTGCTCCAGCAGTGCAGGAAAGAAATAAATAGATATTTTGTGAGTTTTTAATCCTGACATAAATGGATATTCTTTTATAGCTCTTAGCAGTGGTAACGCAAGTAGACTGACTTACTGGACTGATTTTCAAGAGTTAGTAGGAGCAAATTCTTTATGATGGTATTTATCTATTCTGCATACAGATAACAAAGTAGTCAGATGAAGTTTGATTGGGGTTCCTGCTGGTCAGACAAGAAAGGTTTGAAGATTGGAGACCATTATATTAGGTGAATTTGAGCATGTCCATTACATAAAGAAAGAGAGTTTGATCTATTTATGTGAGTTAACCCATGGGCAATTAACCCATTTACAAATGGCAGGAGTCATTAAAACAGAAAAAAAAAATACTGTGTACATAGACTAAGGTGAAGGTGATGTTTAAAAGGAAAAAGGATATTAAGGATTTAGAAGCCAAAGTTGACAGATTGCCCAGGGCATGAAGCTAGTCTAAGTTTAAAGATAAATTTGTCCATAACACAAACACACGATCCTTTAATGTTGAAGCAAACAACATAAGCATTAAAAAAAACAACGAAAAAAGCAAGGTAGAGTAAAATAAACGACCACAGATCCAACACCAACAATTTATTGCACACAAGTCCCTAGCGCCTCGGCCTTCGCCTTCTAGGAGAATAACTTCAATAGACTAGCAAACATTTAAAACAACATAAGCACTTTCATTTTGGTTCAGTGACCAAAACTTCATCAGGCAGCTTCAAAAGTTACACAAACATTATTTTATACAAAACCATATAGGTCGCATGAGCAATTCAAAATTCAGACGTCCCCAAACTAATTCCCATTTTAAATCACAGAAACCTCATAATGCAAAATAAATAAATCTCCCAATAAACCCAAACAAATTATAAAAGTCACAATAAATATTCCTTTCCTACATGTTTAAAAATTGCACATGAAAAAAAGACATAAAAAAGAAAGGATGATGACTAATACAATACAATAATTATCTCTGCAGACTTCTCAGCTTTAAAATACATACTAAAGAGCATGCATTATTCAACCCTGGCCGACAATATGCATTCAATCGTATTTGGCACAACAACTCTAGGACCTCCAATTTTAAAGAAGTAGATCCCACCCGAAGATCTTTCTCTACTTGATCAATAATTTGGAAGCCAAAATAATGCTCTGAATTTTCTTGAACATGTTTTGCTAACACATTATCAGTTTTAGCCTTCCTGATACTATACAAATGTTCATACAGCCTATCTTTAAATTTTTGGTCAGTTTTCCCAACATAGAAGCAGGGGCATAATTTGCAAGCTGCCAAATAGACCACTCTTTTAGAACAACAATTAAATCTCTTTCTGTATGAGAAACAACAACCATTAATCTTAAAAGTTGCACCTATTTCTATAAATCTGCAATATGGGCAATTCTCACATTTATACATTACAGGTGTTCTTGCTGTTGCAATCCTGGGTTTTTCCAGCAAGCTTTTCAAATTGGAACTCCTCCTAAAAATAATCCTAGGTTTAAGTTCAACTATATGCTTGAGTTTGTCATCAGAAATTATTAAGTTCCAATTCTTATGAAGTATGTGCTTAATAACCCTGGAATCAGAGCTGAATGTTGTAATAAATGACAAATTATGTTTAATGTCATTAGTAGCTACACAATTTCGCCTAGAATTTTAATTTGGCTCCTCTAATCTCACTCCCTGCACTAGAATAGGGTGAAAAATGCCATTTTCTCGCTTCCACTTAACCTCATTCACTAATTCCACAACGAAGTCCGAGGAGTACCCATGTTTCAGAGACATAGGTTCATAGGTTCAAACTAGGCTATCTGCCCTAGGGCATTTATAAGCCTAGCCAGAGTGTGTTTGGCTTTCGCCACCCATTTTAAATGAATTTTGCTATGCCCTTTTTCGAGGTTAGTATACTGTGCCTCTGTCTAACAGTGACACAGAAGTGATACCTGGGGTAAACCTATGATCTCCCATCCACTCATCAAGATTCCTCTTGAAGAGAGTCAATGAGGGTCTCTGCCTAACCTGGACTGGGATTTTATTCCAGAGTGAAGGGAGCCTCTGGGTTATGAATCTGTCCCTCTGGCATGTCCTATTTATTTCAGTGCTGAGGTTCAAGTCTCTCGAGCGAGTAGCTCGATGGGATTTGGATTTTCTGAGGTGCAGCATGTCCATTAATTCCGGGTTGGACATGGCTTTATACGTCAGGCACAGATCACCTCTGAGCAGGCAGTATGCCACTGAGTAGAGCTGGAGTTTCTTTAACCGGGCAGCATATTGCATCTGTTTGAGCCCTTTGATCCTCTTGGTGAGGTACTTTTGGGGTCTTTCCAGTTGTTGCAGGTGTCTGGTAAGGTACATCCCAAAAGGGGCATTGTACTCAATTATGGGCCTGATGAGGGATGAGTAAAGAGGCACGATGACCTTCCCTGATCTAGATGTGAATCACTTCATGATTAGGTGGGCTATATAAAATGTTTTTCTAACCACTTTGGCCATGTGGTTGTCAAATAAGAGATTGCTATCAACTTGGGTCCCCAGGTCCCTAATTACTTCTTCTGTACTTAATGGATTACCACCTATGTGGTAATTTGTGGGCACTTTGTTTTTGCCTAAGGGGATGACTATACACTTTTTGGCGTTTATCTTGAGGCCATGGCCCTGGCACCAGTTGTCTGTTTCTATGAGGCCATTTTGGAGGATGCTTGTGTCGGCTGGAGAGTCGATTATGGTGCCCAGTTTGCAGTCATCTGTGAACTTGGTCAGCCACAGTCCTTCCGTGTTGGCCTGTACCTCCGAGAAATATATATCGAACAAGAGAGGTCCCAGGACTGAGCCTTGTGGGATGCCACTTGTAACTGGTTTGGAGTCTGACATGGCTCCAGCAATTCTAACCATGTGGGTGCTGTCCTTGAGCCAGTTTGTAACCCATCTAGTGACATAGGGGTTTATATTTAAGCTGGTGAGCATATCTATAATGCCCGAGTAGGGTATTGTATCGAAGGCTTTTGCGAGGTTCAGGTAGGCTGTGTGGACCACCTTCCCCTCGTCAATGGCCTTGGTGACTGTTTCAAAGAAATCAACCAGGTTTAAGAGGCAGGATCTGCCCTTAACAAAGCCGAACTGGGTAGGATCCAGTGTCTGTAGGTCCCCAATATCTTTATTTATGAGGTCCATGATGATCCTTTCCATAGCTTTGCTGACCAAGCTAGTCAGGCTTATGGGGCGATAGTTTCCAGGATCCATTGAGGCACCACCTTTGTGGAGAGGGACCACTGTTGCTGTACACCACTCTTTGGGTACATATCCTGTAGTAAGGCTGAGATTGAATAGTAGTTTTATGTTTGGGTTTACCTCTTCTTGGAGTTCATGTAGGACGCAGCCCGGGACACCATCTGGTCCCATTAATGCTGTGTTTTTTGCTTTGGAGAGGGCGGCTCTTACCAGAGCATCTGAGATGTCAGGGGGGCAGCACTCTGCTGGGATAGATATTTGCTCTTTTGGTGGGGGGGGGGGTTGCGCTGAACCTGTCAGCTAGGATGTTGGCAATGTCTGTGGGTTTGATGTATTTTTTGTCATTTTGGAGTAATTCTAAGCATTTCTGGGAATTCACACCCAGGTTCCCAACATAACTAAAGAAAGCCTTGTGATTATCCTTAGTGTCCTGTGCAATTTTTCTCTCGAAGCTAGCCTTAGACCATTTTATGAGTGCCCATAGTTTTTTGCTAATACTGATCAGAGATGCCTTCCCTTTTTGGGATTTTGCTCTATCATGTAGTAGCTTCCTCCTTCTATTGTATAGTTTGTTTATGGCTGGGGTCCACCAGACAGGACGTCTGCCTTTGGAGGATTGGGTCTTGGTTTTATTTGGGATTGCATGATCCATGCATTACTGAAGGTGTTCATGGAATGCGTTTGTAAAGGATTCTGCGGTCTGGGCCATATTTTCCACAGGCTCAGAGGCTTTGAAGGATTCCACCTCGGTTTTGAGGAGTGTGAAATTTGCCTTAGAGAAGGTTTTCACTGTGGTTTTCTGGGCAGAGGGTGGGGTCGGGATGTGAATATCCAGTGAGATTAATTTATGGTCTGATCTTACCAGTGAGAGATACAAATCTGGTCTGGAGCATAGAGTCCCATGTTGGTGATGATCAGGTCCAGTATGTTTTCCCCTCTTGTGGGAGTGGTAACAAGTTGTTCCATAGCATTTGAGTTTATACATTCTAGGAACCTTTGGGCTAGGGTGTTGGAGCTAGAGTAATGCTCCCAGTCTATGTTTGGGTAGTTGAAGTCGCCCAATATAATGGTGTTTGGAGAGACCTTCATATTTTCCAGTGTTCTCAGGAAGGCCGAGTGGGGTTCCTGGGTTTGTGAGGGTGGTCTGTAGCAGCCTATAAACTGAAATGCAGTTTTACCCACTGTTAGTTACACATGGATAGTCTCTGATGCTTCGTGCTGTGCCACCAACCTGGAGGTGTGGGTATCTTTGACGAATATTGATACTCCCCCTCCTTTTCTGGTTCGGTCCAAGTTTTGGGGCCGAAATCATGGTATGAGGTATAACCTGGTAGTGCTGGGGTGCTCTTGGCAGCCTTGAACCAGGTTACTGTTACTGCACAGATATCAATGTTCTCCATACTAAAGAGAGTTTTGAGTGTGTGCATCTTGAGGTTTAGACTTCTGGCGTTGAGTAGCATTACTCTTAGTTTCTTATCCCTTGTGATACCTATGGAGGTGGGTTTGTCTTTTGAGCCTTGCCTAAAAAAGGCACTATGGGGGAAGCAAGAGCCTTTGCCATTATCCGAAAGCCAAGGGGTGACAGGTGCAAGATGTTCCTAGCGAAGCATCGTGGCTTGTCGAGCATGTCATCCCAGGCTGACAGGCATTGGATCCCCTTTGAATGACACCAATACTTAAGCCAATTGTTGAAATTGATCATCTTGTCTTCATATTGTGGCATCATTCTTGGTGAGGGTAAGATGCGACTCAAGGTCGGGGTCATACCGGCCTGGGCTACATGCTCAGAGAGCTCCTCTATGTCTCTTTTCATGTAGTCCAGGGAGGTACGTCTCAGGTCATTCACACCAGCATGGACAATGACCGAGTCATATTTGTATTTGTACTTGAGTAACCTGAGTGCTTGTGTTATGTGGTGGATCCTAGCGCCCGACAGGCAGCTCACCATGACCTTCTCCTTGTTAAGCCTGGTGAGTGGGACGTCAGTGTGCCTGACGATAGAGTCACCTATTACAAGTGTATCAGGTGTGTTGTTTAGCCTTAAGGGCTGTGACTGTTCAGCACACTGGCTTTGTGAGCTATGTGTTGCACGTGTTTTGTTTTGGGGTAGCGGTTGCTTGGGTGTCTGCTTTGGAGGTCTCTGCTGCTTAGGCAGATTTTTATTTAGAGCCTCTGAGTATGTTTTTTGTGTGTTTATGTGTTTGGTTTGCTGTCGTGGTAGGTCTATGTGAGACTGGAATTTAGTGAGTGTGGTTTCCTTCTCCTCCTGACTGGTTACGCCAGTACTGAGTTGAAAGAGCTTAGCCTCCACTTTGGCTATATGGTTGCATCTCTCACATGTGTTGGAATTTGTTGGGAGGAGGAGAGGGTTGTCTGTGTACATGAGGCAGTTGTAACATTGCCTCAAGATTCCCATATTCACCAGTTGGACCGGAGAGGAGATTGACAACTGACCTTTGGACATGCTAGAATAGTATTGGGAATTCCTTTATAATTGAAAAAAAGGGCCAATGGGGAACAAGGTACTCAAGGGGAGTTTGTGAGGGTGTAGTGCTTTTAATTTTTTAGTGCTGACATATAATTGCTTTTGTGAGCAAGTGCCAGGTAACTTAAATGCAATGTGTTACAGGTAACTTACATGCAAAAACGGCAAACAGTAACTTTCTTTCAAGTGAAACAAGGAAATAAGTACAGTAACCAATGCAGATATCACTAGGGATCCACAGAAGCACTGAAAAGCCGCATTTTAAGTGGAATTAGTGTTTCTGGGAAATAACAAGCAAACAAACACAAGCATACAAACAAAGCTAGATTCAACAGGCCTGGATCTAGTCTATGCTACAGCAAACAAGGTGTACCAATTTCAGTAAGAAAGAGTTCAAATATGCAGGCACTATAAGCCTTTAACCAGAAAATCCCAGCTCAGAAGGGCAGAGTCCAGCCTCTCCTCCCACAAAAGTGCAGACCACGAACCCTCTTAATGTAAAATAACTGGCCTGAAGCCCAAGTGCTTAAACCAGAATTAATACACTTGTAGAATAACAGACACTGAGTCCTCAATCAGCAGTTCCCAACTTAGAAGGATGTAAGCTACCTGTTCTGCCACTACAGTGCAGACCACAAACCTTCTTAATGTAAAACAACTGGTTGGAAGCCCAAGTGCTTAAACTAAAAGCTTAGAATGAGTTACACCAAGCAGTAATAAATACAATTGAGTACTATTAAGATGACGCAGAAGCAAAATAAAGTAGGAAGAAACACAAATACAGTAAAAGCAGATACAATTTTTTTTTTTTTTTTTGAGCGAGCAAATGAGATGGGCCCAGGAGTTACAGGACAGAAACAAGTGCAAATGCAGGCCTTCAAATCAGAAAGTTGAGAGAGATGGAAGACCACCCAAACGGCCAATAACTACAAATTCTAGGCCAGAACCACTCCTTATGTGGTAGACAGGTTACCTAATGCTTACCACTCCCACTGATAAGCTAGAAGGCTTCCCTCCAACACAGAAAGGCTTGGGGGGCTCAGAAGCTTACAAACAGTCCTGGATACAGCAAACCTGTATCTGGAACACTAATTACAGGAAAGGTAGGAAACAGGCTTACAATTTATTTATTTATTTATTTTTTTCCGAAAAGTAGCAAAAACATTAGTAAAAACAATTCACATGCAGTGCAAGCTGGCACACTTGAGTATGTAGCAATATTAGTCCACACACAGTTTGAAAAAATGTAATTAAATTAAAAAGGACTAAAAGCAAGTGCAGAAAGGGTTTATTAGGTAGAATGCGGTAAAGAGATGGGACTGGGGGATTGTCCTAGATCAAATCTACAGTGGAGCGGGCACTGCAAAAGACACCAAATTTAAACTACAACCAAGAACACGGAGGGGGAGGGGGGAGACAGTATCAACAGAGATGTGAGGAATCACAGTGCAAATTATAAAACCAAAAAAATATATACTGATCTCTGTATATTTGCAGAACAGTAAGACAACAGATATCTAAGCAACAATTTAGCTCTATAATACACAATAATACAGAAAAATATACTCAGCTCTATATATTTGCAGATAGTCTTGTAAGGCTCTCTCTCAGTGCACAGATTCCAATTTAAATGCAGGCTGTTATTAACAGGTCAAAATTAAAGGAACTCTATATATTTGCAGATAGTCTTGTAAGGCTCTCTCTCAGTGCACATATCACTCAAAATCTTACATTCCTTAAAAAAATTCAACATTCTTAGAGACCATAAGGGCTGCTCCAACCAGCTGGCCCTTCACCACAGATTTCTTCTGTTGTGGTAAATGGTTACTGGAGTAATGGAGAAAATAATTTGAATAAGTTGGTTTCCTGTGTATCCTGGCTTTAAATGTTCGTTCATTGAAGTCCTTATATAATTCTACATCCAAATAGGCTATCCGTGCTGCATTAGTATTAAAAGTAAACTCTAAAAACTGAGTAGTATTATTAAAATACTCTACAAACTTTGAGACATGGACAATATTACTCTCAAACATAATAAAAATATTGCCCAGGTAGCCAGTGTAGTAATAAATGTTACCCTTAAACAAATTATTATTGAGCACATAATGTTGCTCCCAATGAGCCATAACCAGGTTTGCAAAGCTCAAGTCCATTGCAACACCAGTCTTCTGCAAATAATATTCTCCATCAAACATAAAGAAATTATTGTTCAAAACAATGTCTAACAACGCTTGAATTAACTTTATCTTCCTGACTCCACCCCTTTTCTCTCTCAATTTTGCACAGGACACTAAGGATAATCACAAGGCTTTCTTTAGTTATGTTAGGAACCTGGGTGTGAATTCCCAGATATGCTCAGAATTAGTCCAAAATGACAAAAAATACACCGAACCCACAGACATTGCCAACATCCTAGATGACAGGTTCAGCGCAAACTTCTCCCCCTCTTCCCCACCAAAAGGGAAAATATCTATCCCAGCAGAGTTCTGCCCCCCTGACATCTCAGATGCTCAGGTAAGAGCCGCCCTCTCCAAAGCAAAAAACACAGCATCAATGGGACCAGACGGTGACCCAGGCTGTGTCCTACATGAACTCCAAGAAGAACTAAACCCAAACATAAAACTACTGTTCAATCTCAGCCTTACTACAGGATATGTACCCAAAGAGTGGTGTACAGCAACAGTGGACCCTCTCCACAAAGGTGGTGCCTCAACGGATCCTGGAAACTATCGCCCCATAAGCCTGACTAGCTTGGTCTGCAAAGCTATGGAAAGGATCATCATGGACCTCATAAATAAAGATATTGAGGACCTGCAGACACTGGATCCTACCCAGTTCAGCTTTGTTAAGGGCAGATCCTGCCTCTTAAACCTGGTTGATTTCTTTGAAACAGTTACCAAGGCCATTGACGAGGGGAAGGTGGTCCACACAGCCTACCTGGACCTTGCAAAAGCCTTCGATACAATACCCCACTCGGGCATTATAGATAAGCTCACCAGCTTAAATATAAACCCCTATGTCACTAGATGGGTTGCAAACTGGCTCAAGGACAGAACCCACATGGTTAGAATTGCTGGAGCCATGGCAGACTCCAAACCAGTTACAAGTGGCATTCCACAAGGCTCAGTCCTGGGACCTCTCTTGTTCAGTATATATTTCTCGGAGGTACAGGCTAACATGGAAGGACTGTGGCTGACCAAGTTTGCAGATGACTGCAAACTGGGTGCCATAATTGACTCTCCAGCCAACACAAGCATCCTACAAAAGGGCCTCATAGAAACAGAGAACTGGTGCCAGAGCCATGGCCTCAAGCTAAACACCAAAAAGTGTATAGTCATCCCCTTTGGCAAAAACAAAGTGCCCACAAATTACCACATAGGTGGTAATCCATTTAGTATGGAAGACGTAATTAGGGACCTGGGAACCCAAGTTGATAGCAATCTCTCATTTGACAACCACGTGGCCAAAGTGGTAAGAAAAACATTTTATATAGCCCACCTAATCATGAAGGGATTCACATCTAGATCAGGGGAGGTCATCGTGCCTCTTTACTCATCCCTCATCAGGCCCATAATTGAGTACAATGCCCCTTTTGGGATGTACCTTACCAGACATATGCAGCAACTGGAAAGACCCCAAAAGTACCTCACCAAGAGGATCAAAGGGCTCAAACAGATGCCATATGCTGCCCGGTTAAAGAAGCTCCAGCTCTACTCAGTGGCATATCGCCTGCTTAGAGGCGATCTGTGCCTGACGTATAAAGCCATGTCCAACCTGGAATTAATGGACATGCTGCACCTCAGAAAATCCAATTCCCATCGAGCTACGTGCTCGAGAGACTTGAGCCTCAGCACTGAAATAAATAGGACATGCTGGAGGGACAGATTCATAACCCAGAGGCTCCCTTCACTCTGGAATAAAATCCCAGTCCAGGTTAGGCAGAGTCCCTCATTGACTCTCTTCAAGAGGAATCTTGATGAGTGGATGGGAGATAGTAGGTTTACCCTAGGTATCACTTCTGTGTCACTGTTAGACAGAGGCACAGTATACTAACCTCGAAAAAGGGCATAGCAAAATTCATTTAAAATGGGTGGCGAAAGCCAAACACACTCTGGCTAGGCTTATAAATGCCCTAGGGCAAATAGCCTAGTATGAACCTATGAACCTATGAATTAAATTACCAACCCATTCTATACCTATATCTGAAGGAATAAGCATATTTAAGTCCTTCACATCAATCGTAAGGAATACTGTATTATCTTTAAATTGTAAATCATTAATATTCCTCAAGAAGGACCACAAATCCTTACAAATATGCTCAACCTGTTCCACATACTTTTTCAGTACTGTATCAATATATTTAGCTATGGGATATGAAATAAAATTTCTCCCATCTACTATGGAATGAAGAGGATGTTTCTCTAGGTCTTTTTGCACCTTAGGTAATCCAAATATAACCGGTGTGTTAGGGGCAAAGATAGATAGAAAATTATACAAATCAAGGGAGTTTCTAGCGTCAAAGAATAGATCATTCAAGAAACCTTTAATTTTCTGGTGGGATCTATTCAATTCATTGAGAGAAGCATGTGCATAATTTTAAGTATTCAATAAATTCAACATATGTTTATTATAATCATCATCATCATCAAAAAACATGTGACCGTCCGCTTTATCAGGTTTCGTAGATCATGGAGTTTCAATTCATTTAACATATCCCAATCCTCAGTTTTAAAGTTGGCAGAATTATTGTAACAATTTGAACTTTTAAAGCACAAAGCCTCACGCAAATCCAACTCACACACATGCGACAAGGCATTACAGTGGGGTTAAAAGTACTCAGAACTCTACACTTGCCCTTAACATATGTCTCATTTTTAAATAAAATCCTCAAATTCAGTTTACGTATAAAAAGTTTTAAGTCTATTACAGTCCTTGCAAAATCAGCTCCTAGGTTTGGAACAGAGGTCAGTCCCTTGGCTAAAAAATCAGCTAACAAGATATTCACAGTATATTTAGAATAATTGAAAATCTTAAAGTCACCATCACTATTCGTAATAATCTCACATACTCTAGCAGAAATGGTTCCCATAGCTATACAATCAGGTGCACGACTAGTATACCAATCAGTCATAGATGTTACCTCTGTATTTTCTGACGATTCCTTGACTTGCTCCTGTTGTTGTTCTGCCCATTCCCCAAACAAAACAGCTGTTGGCTGTCGTAAAAATTTGAGGAAGAAGGAGCTGGATTAAAATTCACATCACCTCTAAAATTGAGAGCATTTGACTGATTTTGATTATTTTTATTTTGGTAATTACTCCTCAAGTGGCCATTCCAGCGCTGGTTCTTGCTGGCTACATCCTAGAATGAAAGCACTTATGTTATTTGCTTCAACATTAAAGGATCATGTGTTTGTGCTGTTTGCGGTTGCCTGTGGATTTTTTTACTCCTGCTTGAGGTTTCTTGTGTATTTACTGGTTTGTTCATAAATTTGTCAATAATCATTATAAGTTGCACACTTACATCTGTGCAGGAAGCTAGCAGTAAAGTGCTGAATTATACTTATAAAGATCAGACTTTCAGTTATTAGCTCAAGGGAATAGGCTGGGAAACTACTAGCAAATAAAATTATGGAAAGGATAGTGAAGGGGGCAGATGTCCAAATTAGCAGAATGGGACAGGCATAGTACTAACTAAGGAGGAAGAAATTGGCAAGGAATTTATTAATCCCTATAAAGCCTTAAACACAAACAGTATCAGGACACATAATGGAAATGTGATCAGGGGGCTAACCTTACATCCATCTCAGAGTAACAAAGATCTCAATTACCTAGCCGGTATACAAAGTGTAAAATTTTAAAAGCTATAAGTAACAGACCTGGGACAAAGCTCCATTCCCAGATAGCCTTAATGCAGATATATTTAAAACTGTCTCACAGACTCTATCTCATTTAATAAAGAGACTGTCTGTTGCCTTCTGTATTAAGACAGTGAAGACTGAAATGTTTGTGTAACACTGGTGCTGCATTTTGTTTTCATTTCTGCCAAGATTTATTTCCAAGGTTAAGCAGTATTTTTAGCTTTTTTCTTAACAATTAATTTTGTCAGCTTCGTACAGTTTTTAAATGTTGACCAAGAATTGTCTTAAAGTTATAACAGGGTAGTAGTTAAGGTTTCAGAAGCCCATTTAGGGATCTTGTGTAGTTCATATCCATGACAAGCCTATGAATGAAAGGTGAGATGTGAGGCTATTAATGTTTTGCAAGAATTTCTGCCAACATGGAATGCGTTTGGGGGGGGGGATTTGGTGCTATGCCACTTATTTTGAAAGTAAAGGGACAATGTTCATATATTATTTTATTAATTGTTTAAATTTGCTAACTTTGATAGAGTACTCCATCATTGAAGTACCTATTTCAAGCTGAATCCCAGTGCAAACAAAGAAAATAACAGCACAGAACAAATTACTACAGATGTAAGTGAAGTAACTAGAAAGAAGGATTGAATATGGTGATGGCCTGTTGAGGAGGCAGTAGATTCAGCACTGTCAGCATAACTCAAATTAACTTGCAGTGTTACTATACAATATTTATAAAGTTTAACTGTGGCAAGGCATGCCTTAACAAATCATATTAATCTTAATGCTAATGGGGAGCAATACATCTGTAAGTAAAACTACTGTTAAAAAGATGCTAAGAGAACTTGAGGAGACTAATTCGATGAAACACAAGTGGAATAAAGGGAGTTGTATAAGATAAGCGAGGCATGTATGCGCATGTTTAATATACATAGAAGAAACAAGAAGGGAGTGTTTTAGAAAAAGGTGCTTTGGTAATAAATATCCTATCTAGTTATGCATATAAGTGTAAGCTGAGTTAGCCTGAAAGAATGGTTGAACAGAAGATCAGATTTTAATTCATGCCAATATTGCCAAAACTATGGTATTCTGCATCTTTGTTTAGGTGCTACTAAAGGTTCCCTGTATGTTGGGAGAGAGGTTGAATCTCTGATGGGGGGGGTATCTTTCCACTAAAGTAGCTGGCTTTTGGACTGGCAGCTTATATGCTTCTTCTCTGATTGTGAATCTTCCACAAGAAATGGAAAGGAGCTTTAGATTGGACATTTGAAAAAGAGGGAGATAAAAGAACCTATTTTGTTGCACTGCAAGCGAGTAGCCTTTTTGAGGACTAAATAGTAGTCTTCTAACTTTGGTGATAGGGAAATAAGTCAGCATGTTTTGCTTGCAGTTGTTTGAGTGTTGTAAAGATTATTATTATTTTTTAGGCTAAAGCTTTAATATTGTGAGCAAATTTAAAGTGAGTCACAAGAATATCTTTCTCTATATCCTACCTACCTCAGTATGGTAAGACATTAGAAATCTTCCATACACAGGAGACAGTCTGATGTATTTTTTTGTTTGGTAATTTGAATGTGTATCTAAATGTGTAGGTTTTTGTCTATCCAGTATCCAAGATGATTGAAGTATTTCTAATGGATTGTATAGGTGGTAAAGGATTTCTAGGTTAGATCAACTTAGAATAGCTTTGGGGATATTCTGAACAGCATGACTTTAATCTTATTTTTTGGTTGAGTTTTTGAAGCCTGGCCACTTAATGATGGATCTAAAGACTTGTTGTAATGTAAATGAAGTTCAGTGTTATGGCCCGAGGAATCTAATCTATAGATTGCCATAATCTTCGCATAAAAGGGATGGTGAGTTGGGAATTGTATGAGTGGGAAAAGGCTGATAGAAAGAGGCTAGGTAGAATTGCAGCAGCTTAAAATCTTTTCTTTTAGAAACATTTCATCTAGATTCACTGTTTACAGTAATACCTAATTCATTTGGTCTGGATGCATTAAGGGACTTTCCAAGTCATCATATGCAAGTGGATAACACAAACATCAATAATTATTGCTTATTTATAAAAATAATTTTATTAAATAATGCTTTTATATATAAAAATGAATATTTTGCAATGAAAGGAAATAGTAATGTGTACTCCAGTAACAAATACCTATGCTAATTTTGTACTAGGTACTTGGAAGGAGAAAGTTGTTTTTTCAACATTAAATGTGTATAAAGAGCAGATTTCTTATTCTAAACAATTTGTAGATGATTGATTTTTGTGTGAATGGGAACAATGGATCGACTGGAAGATTTCATTAAATATTTATCAGTTAGTGAGGACTTCATTAATCTTTAAATGTTTCAAATACAGAAATTAACTTTTTGATAATACCATTAATAAAGTTAAACTGAATGAGGTCAACACAAACGTGTATAGGAAGAAAGTAAAGAAGAATACATATTTACACAGAAATACTATGCATCCTTCCTTTATATTTAATAATTTAGTTATTACATTTCCAGACTTAATACTGATGATGCAATTTTGAGCCAACAGTTGAATTACTGGATTAAAAAAATGATAGAAGTATAACAATATTACCTTATTTAATAAAAAGGGAGGTAATGGAAGATCTATCACTATATCGATATCTAAAGAGAGAGAGAGAGATAGAACAAGCATTGATCAACTTTCACATATGCAGAAAATAACACAAATGGCAAATCTTCAGAAATATGGAATAAGCAAAAGATAGTATTATTGAAGCACTATCATTTACTTAAAAGAAACCATAGAATTTAAGATAAAAGTTACGTTACAAAGAATCATTTTCTAATATTGTAGTTAGGTTTGATGAGATAAAAGAAATGTGCAGCAGTTTGAGATGTGTTTTTGTAATAAATGTAAAATAAAAATAAAATAAATAAATAAAATAAAGTATATATATATATATATATATATATATATATATATATATATATATATATATATATATATATATATATATATATATATATATACACACACACACACACACACACACACACACACACACACACACACACACACACATATAGTGTTATAGTTAGTTAGGTGGGGTGCGGGGGGATTGTGCCCTGGGATTCAGCAAACTTCCATGCAGGAATAGCCTATTCCTGCATGGAAAGGACTACATGGGAGCAGCATACCATGCATATGCATGAAGGCATGCTGCTGTGCTGCAATAAGTGCACAGAAACGTGTATGAGCACAGGAGATGTGTCTAAGAGCAGTGCTCTCACAAGATACACGCCCTCCTGCACACCAGAATTTCCGTACGGCAATGTAAAAAGAGTGAGATCACTCTTTTCACAGAATGTAAACCCCCAATAGGAGACATACCCAGAGAATGTCCAGATTCCTGCTGTATAGTGTACGGCCATGAAATAAATAAGTGGCCATTGCCAAAGTAGTAGCATATCATTAAAGAATGAAGTTAGAAAATAATGACAGAACTACATTTTAGTTGGCATACCCTTCAAAAAATGCATGCAAATGCAAAACCTGTTATTATAACAACTGTCTAAGTTTGTAAGAGCGATATTTAAATAGTGTCCGTAATGTTTTTTTTTTTTCACATCAGCAGGAACGTTTAAGCGTAGCTGCGTGGGTGTGCCTATTGCTTAGCTATGCTTAGGCCAGCTTAAACAGACCAAGAAGTTAAATACCAATAGACAGCCACCATACACAGTGAGCAACAGCATAGTGGTTCTAGTGAATGCTTCACATGTAGTCAGTCAGGATTCTAGCCTCACTACAGCCAGTTATGTTTTGTATGTGAAATCACCACAAATGTAACATTTTGGTATATTTATGTAGTAAGTAACTTATATTTTCCAACCAGAGCGTATTAGGGCCAAGTGTGAGGTGTCAGTGTACTGAAGTTGTGAAACCCCCATATAAACACAAGTGTCCCATACATGCAGTTACACAAAATGAAATATGTTAGAAAAGCACATGGGAAGTCAACATACATATCATAAGCTATGCTGAATGATGAATGAAACCCACCATCATAATAGTAAAAAAAAATGAAAGGTAAATAATGCTATGTTATGCTCAGCTAAGCTGAGGAACTGTAAGCATTACTAAAACATAAATGCTAAGCAGGAAGTACAGTAGCTAAGTAGATGTGCGCACCGGTAAGTTGTGCTTAGCACATGCCCCTTTAAGCACTGTTAACCTTAGCTAAGCAGATTTGCCCGTAGCTTAGCTTAGATCAGCATATTCAAAACCATCCAATCATGGCAAAGGGTGGGAAATCGGCCATAATTAAACCCCGCAGGCAGGAATACAGCTCATAACTGGTTGCAGCTCCCCAGTGTAGGCAGTATGGCAGGTATTTGAGAGGCCATGTGCTTTAAGGCACAGTACTGGGGCATACAGGAGTCCAAGGTCATGGTAGGACTCCTGGTAAAAAAACATGATATGAGACTGCTGCAGGACCAATACTAGGGCTCCCAATATAAAGTGGAAGCCTGGGATTGTCTTCCCCGTGATCTCACCAGTGCCACTGGTATCCCTCAGACTGGTGAGCAGGTCTGACACCACAATGCCGACTTGAAGAGGAGGAAGAGGGAGCTCTTCTATAAGTGGTTCCAAGAAGCAAGACAGAGGGGTGATGTCCCAGCAGTGTGTGTGTGAGTATTCATAGCAATAACTATTTATCAAAGTCCAGCCTGTGTATGTGATGGATAGGTATGCCTAAATGTTACTCTATTTCCATTACAGCTGCAGCTGAGCGGGCTGTGAATCAGGAAGCCCATGCCAGTAGGTTGCAAAGGCTGTGCTGCGAAGCTGGTGAGTAACAATCTTGCTTGTAGTAGTCATACCAAATATATATAAAGGAGTACAATGTCACCTGGCAGTATACAAAATGTGTATGTTTTTTTACTGAATAAACCAGACAATATGACAGCAATAGTCCAATATAGGTCATATTTAAATAAAACTGGAACTGCCTGGCAATAAATTTCTAAATCCTGGACTGGTTGTATTTACACTGGTATTGTATGGCTTGACATGGTGCATTCACCAAGATCTGATATCTAAATAGTAATGTTGTGCCAACCACTGTTATCCACACTGTGCTACATAAAAAATATGCCTAGGAATGTATGTATAAGAATGTTATAATTACAAAGTCAGATTGTACAACCAAGAGAGACTTAGACAGAAAACACTGAAAAAAATTCAGAAGTTTCTCAATAGCTCACTCAGATGAAAAGCAAATTGTTGTAATTTCAGCAGACATAGCCATGGTTTGAATCCCGGGAGTGGTAGTAAGCTGCGTGCATAATTTTAACTTGGGAATATGTGTAGAAACAGTCAGGTAGTTTTAACAAACATTCTCCCACAGGTCTTTCAGGTAAGAGAACTGTAACTGCCTGGCAATAAAGTTCTAAATCCTGGACTGGATGTGTTTACTCTGGTATTGTATGGCTTGATATGTTGCATTCACCAATATCTGAAATTTTAATAGTAATGTTATGTCAACCACTGTTACCCACACTATGTACTATAATATGTTTAGGAATGTCTGTATAAGAATGTTGTAATTACAAGGTCAGATTGTACAACCAAGAGAGACTTAGACAGAAAACACTGAATGGCAAAACAGCAGTTTCTCAATAGCTCATTCTAATGAAACACCAATTGTTGTATTCTTAGCAGACACAACTATAGTTCAAATCACAGAAGTGGTAGTAAGCTGCATGCATAAACCCTCTCAACTGTCTAGATTTTGGGCTCATATTTTTGGCCTGTTCCTCTTTTTTCCTGGCAAATCACTGGGATGATCTCAGGATTTAAGTTATTAAATAATGACATACATTTGAGTTTTAGACTTCAAATCTTTCAGAAAATGTATATTAAAACAAATCTTGTTACTCTGGTAACTTTCTAAGTTTATAAGAGCAATATTTAAAATATGTCCCTATTTGTACCCCTATATTGTCAAGCTTTGTCCAGATTTTTTGCATTATGAAGTTGAGAGTTTAATTTTAACCAGGAATCTGGGAATATGTGTAGAAAAAGTCAGGTAGTGTTAATAAACATTTCCCCACAGGTCAATCAGGTAAGAGAAGTAGAATGTAACTATAAGACGGTTGAAGTATACGCTGTGTACAAACATACCACTGCCAAAACCAAGGCCATAGGGCATTGTAATAATACCTGTAGAGTAATGATTAGAGCAATGATCATTAAAGTTGTGAGTACTGCAAAGATATACAAGTTTTTAATTGACACTCCCCCCCCCCCACCATATCTGCAACAATATTCTAAACACAGAAATCAATGGGTATGTTTTACACCAAACCTACTGTTGGGACATATGTCCTATTGTTCAACAAATATTGAAATGTGTTACTATTAATGTTCCATGTTGAAATACTCTCATTGGTGGCCTGTTGATACATTCATAGATTCATAGGTTGGTACTAGGCTATCGGCCCTAGGGCCTATACAAGCCTAGCCATAACAATTCCCTGGATATTTCTTCCCACAATATTTACTTCTCTGGACCTCTGTCTAGCAGGGTGACTGATGTGATCTCCAGGGTAAATTTCCACTCTTCAATCCAATTGTCAAGGTTCCTTTTGAAGTTAGCAAGGAGGCACTCTGCTTGCATGTTTGGGCAGTCTATTCCAGAGTATGGGGAGTCTCTGGGTTAGGAACCTATCCCTTCAGCATGCTTTTTTCATTGTGATGACAAGGTTTAGATCCCTGGAGCATGTGGCTTTGAGGGATTGGGATTTCTTTAAGTGGAGCATGTCCAACAGCTCAGGGTTTGACATGACCTTGTATGTTAAGCAGAGATCGCCTCTGGGTAGACAATATGCCACAGAGTATAGCTGGAGTTTTTTTAGATGGTCAGCATAGGGTCTCTGCTTTAGGCCTGTGATTCTTTTAGTGAGGTATTTCTGCGGCCTTTCCAGCTGTTGCAGATGTCTTGTGAGGTACATACCAAATGGGACGTTGTACTCTATAATGGGTCTAATGAGGGATGAGTACAGTATGACAATGACCTTTTTTTTCTGGATGAAAAGCTCTTAGTGATGAGGTGTGCCACATAAAAGCATTTCCTGACTGTTGTGGCAAAATGGTTATCGAAGGTGAGAGCACTGTCCACCTGTGCCCCTAAGTCTCTCATCACACTTTTGCTGTTTAGTGTACTACCAACTATGTGGTTACTCATGGATACATTTTCCCAAAGAGGATAACTATACATTTCTTGTCATTAAGCTTGAGCCCATGGCTCTGGCACCAAGCATCTGTTTCTGTAAGGCCCTGTTGTAGAATATCCATATAATTTGGGGATTCAATATGGGCTCCCAGTTTGCAGTCATCTGTGAATATTTTTAGCCAGAGTCCCTTAGTGTTGGCCTGTACTTCAGAGAAGTATATGCTAAACAAGAGTGGTCCCAGGACTGAACCCTGAGGTTCTCCACTTGTCACTTGTCTGGAGCTGGATTTGGAGTCAGCTACTTTTACAGCCTGGGTTTTGTCAGTATGCCAGTTGGCAACCCATCGAGTGATGTAGGGATTTATGTCCAGCTTAGTAAGTTTATCTATGATTCCAGAGTAGGGGATGGTGTCAAAGGCCTTGGCGAGGTCCAGATAGGCTGTGTGGACCAACTTACCCTTGTACACAGCTCTAGAGACCGATTCAAAGAAGTAAATCAGGTTCAGGAGATAAGATCAGCACCTGTGTGGCCGTGATTTCTAAAATTTGGCAATCTTTTGGTATTGAGATGGGCCCTTTAGGGGAAAGAGGGGGTGAAGTTGACACTAAATTGATCTGCTAGGACATTAACAATAGCCTTGGGATCAGTATATTTAATGCCATTCTGTTCTAGCTCAGAGCAGATCTGAACATTGCCATTTAGATTCTTGACATAACTATAAAATGCCATGTGGTTGTCTTTGGAATGTTTGGCAATTTTATTTTCGTAACTAGCTTTGGAGGATTTTATGAGGGATCTCAGCTTTTTAAAGGGGCTGGTAAGGGAGTTTTTTGCATCCTGGGATTTTCCTCTTTTCTGCAACAGTTTCTTCTTTCTGTTGTATAATTTGTTTATGGCAGGGGACCACCAGATTGGCTTCCTTTTTTGGAGGAGAGCATCTTGGTTCTATTTGAGAATTGTCTTAAAGTTATAACAGGGTAGTAGTTAATGTTTCAGAAGCCCATTTGGGGATCTTGTGTAGTTCATATCCATGACAAGCCTATGAATGAAATGTGAGATGTGTCTTAAAGTGGATGTGCTCGTACAGTGCCTTAGTGTAGGATTCAGCAGTCGAACTTTCAGCTCCTGTTTGCATGGGTGTCATGCAGTTTGTCACTTCTGATTTGAGTAGCATGAAGTTGGCTTTGGAGAAGTTTTTTACAGATGTTTCATTACTGGGGGGTGGGATGTGGATGCAAAGGGTCATTAGTTTATGGTCAGAGCTGACGAATGAGGAGGTGACCACTGGTGCAGAGCATGTATCTCCCATGTTGGTAATGACCAGGTCTAGGATATTGAAGCCCCTAGTGGGATACTGGATTAGTTGATCCAGGGTGTTGGAATTTATGAATTCCAAGAACCATTGGGAAAAGGTGTTGGTACCCAAGTACTTTTCCCATTTAAAGGCTAGGGTAGCTGAAATCACCCAGTATTAGGGTGGTTGGTTGTATCTTAATATTTTCCAGTATGTTTAGAAAGGTGTAGTGAGAATCTTGGAGCATAGTGAGGGATCTGTAGCAAGCTACAATTTGGATTGCAGTCTTACCTAGTGTTAGTTGCACCTGGAGAGTTTCAGATTCATTGTGTTGGGCAACTAGCCTGGAGGTGCGAATATCCTTGGTGAATATGCACATTCCTCCACCTTTAGTGTTTCAGTCTTGGTTTAGTGGCCGGAAAGTGCGGTAAGAGTTGTAGCCTGGTATTGCAGGGGTGCTCTCTGGAGTCTTGAACCAGGTCTCAGTTAATGCACAGATATCGTTATTCTCTGTTTTTAGGAGTGTCTTGAGAGAGTGCATTTTGAGGTTTAGACTTCTAGCATTGAGTAACATTACCTTCAGATTTTGCATGCTTGTATCTGTTATGATGGTGGTTTTGTCCTTTGAACCTTGCCTAAAAAAGGCACTAAAGGCATGGCAAGAGCTTTAGCCAGTAGCCTGAATCCCAAGGGTGACAGGTGCAGACTATCTCTGGAAAAGCATCATGATTTGTCGATCATGTAGTCCAGGCAGACAGATACTGGATCCCCTTTGAATGACACCAGAAGCTTAGCCAATTGTTGAAGTCAATCATTTTGTCCTTATACTATGGTATCATTCTGGGAGAAGGCAGGATGCTACTCAGGGCTAGGGTCACACCTGCCTGGGCCACATGATCCAAGACCTCTTCCATGTCTCTTTTCATGTAGTCCAGATAGGTACATCTCAAGTCATTCACTCCAGCATGGACAATGACAGAGTCATATTTGTACTTGTTGTGGATTGACTTGAGGGTTTGTGTTATGTGGCGGATCCTGGCACCTGACAGGCAGCTGACTGTAGTTTTCTCCTTGTTCAGCCTGGTGAGAGGGACATCAGTGTGCCTGACTATAGAGTCACCTATGACTAAAGGGTTGGGTATGTTGTCTTGCCTTAGGGGCTGTTGTTGGGTGGCACACTGGTGTTGTGAGCTATGTGTCACTTTGGTTGTGACTGGTGTTTGTTTGTGTTTCAGCTGCGGAGGTCTTTGTTGCTTGGGCAGGTTAATGTTAAGGGCCTCTGGATATGTGGGTTTAGTGTTGCTATGTGTGGGTGTTAATGGTGTGGGTTTTGAAGGGCTATCTGTTTCTGGAGTTGTAGTGCAGGTGTTAACCTTCTCCTCTTGACTGTCTAGCACAATCTTGGCTGGAAAGAGCTTTGCTTCCAGTTTGGCTATGTAAGTGCATCATTTGCAGGTTGTAGTGCTGGGTGGTAGGAGGAGAGGGTTTTCTGTGTACATGAGGCAGTTGCTGCATTGCCCCAGTATGCCCAGATTCACCAGGTGGACAGGAGAAATCACCGGAAGCTGACCTTTGAACATGCCTGTTATGTGCTTTTTTGGTAAAGTACAAAAGCTGTTTTCCCTTACCTTTGCAATGTACTTTGTAATTATAGGCTTAGTGCCTACAATTAATTTATCCTTATTAACAAGCAGAGTTGATTGCTTGTATCAGTTTAAGACTTCCTAGTGCTTTCCGGCAGATTCTAGAGCAAGTGCTAGTCACAGGGGTTCAAATTTTAGTGCCACTACTGAGAAACCAGGTAGTTCTAAGGGAAAATTTGAAGGGCAGAATTTCTGGCACCTGAAATACTTTAACCATAGCCCCGTGGTGCTGCACAATGCGAAAAATGTGCAAACACACATTTTTTTAACCCAGAAAGTTGAAAGGGATAGAAATTAGCACAAAATGGCTAATAAAATTACAATTTCAGAGCTGAAAACTACTCCTCTAGTGTTATATTGGCAGTACAATGCTCACCACTTCCACTGGTAAGCAGTAGGACTTCCCTCTATGACAGCAAGGTCTAGATAGTTCTGAACTCAGAAAATAAAGTCCTGAAACCAGCAAAGCCTGGGATCTGCACTATACTAGCTAGGAAAGGTGGGAAAATTAGCAAACAAGATAGTATTTTTTTTCTTTTGCTTAAAACAGGCTAAACAGTGCAATAATACAGTAAATAAACACAGAAAAGGCGAACCCACTTGAGTGTATAGACCTAAATAGTAAATGCAATTAAAACTCTACAAAATTAGCAATTTAAAACTTTTTAAATGAAGCAAGGCAAGTGCACAACTGAAAAACGATTTAA
The DNA here is from genome assembly GCF_019279795.1 of Protopterus annectens. Taxonomy (NCBI): domain Eukaryota; kingdom Metazoa; phylum Chordata; order Ceratodontiformes; family Protopteridae; genus Protopterus; species Protopterus annectens. The sequence continues at coordinate 747,938,453 of NC_056732.1, read as the reverse complement.
GAGGCAGTAATACAGTAGAATAAGCAGCTAGTCTACATATACAGAAAAGTCTATATACACACAAAATCAGCTAAAACAACACTAAAACAATTCAGATGCAGTGCAACCTAGAGCACTTGAGTTGTAGCAATATTAAGGCAAATAGAGTTTTAATGAATGCACAAAAATATACTCTATATTTCCAAATGTTTGAAAAGCAGTCAGAACACAAGGAGATTAAGGCATTTTTTTTTTTGTAAGAAAGGGAGAAAGGATGAACAGAAAAAAAGAAACTAAGTGGGTTGGCCTTCTCAGATGTTCTCTCTGTATTATGTAGAATGAGCTAATGACACTAGACTGGGAGGAGTGTCCAAGAACAAGTTTAGAGTAGGCTGGGCAACTGCAGGGCCAGCAGGTGTAAAGACAGAGAGGGTGGGAAGCTATTTTAGGTAGAAAACACTACAGAAATGTTTATTCCAGCCGAGAACCAGTAGTGAGCCAATAGCTATGAAATGCAGTACAAGTATGCAGTATGCAATAAAATTGATATAAATATCTAGAATAAGCAATAACTATGAAAAAAAGCAAAAGAAACAGGCTACTTATTGCTATATAAGAAGTTAACGGAAGTTGAAACCTGAAACAACTTTAAAAAAGCTCTAAAAAAACAATGAGGTGCTTTCTTCAAGCCGTAGACCTGGCAACCCAACTAGACATTGACCATCAACATTAAATTCTCACTGAAGTGGGGGATGGTCTTTGCTAACTAAGATGGCTTGGACAATGAGCTCAGAAAACAGCCTCTAACAAACAACTAGGTCCACAAACACAATCAGGAATATAGACAATATTACAGTTATGACCTAAACTATTTTAGTCAGAAAGCACTACAGAAATGTTTATCACAGCAAAAAAAAACAGCAGAGAGCCAATACCTATAAAATGCAGTACATGTATGCAGTATACAATAAAATTGCTATAAATATCTAGAATAAGCAATAACTACTAAAAATAAGCAAAAAAAAAAAAACAGGCTACTTATTGCTATATATCACAGATCAGGTGCTCCTCCTCAGATAGCTCTGTGTGCAATGGCTGAAACACTTGTGTTAACTTCTTAAGTAACAGAAAGTTGAAACCTGAAACTACTTTTAAAAAGATCAAAAGAACCAATGAGGTGTTTTCTCCAAGCCGTAGACCTGGCAACCCAACTAGACAATGACCACAAACACTAAATTCTCACTGAAGTGGGGGATGGACTTTGCTAACTAAGATGGCCTGGACAATGAGCTGAGAAAACAGCCGCTAACAAACAACTAGGCCCACAAACACAATCAGGAATATGAAGAATATTACAGCTACTAGCTAAACTATTTTAGGCAGAACATACTACAGAAATGTTTATCACAAACATAGTCAGGAATATGGACAATATTACAGCTATGACCTAAACTACTTTGTAGAAAACACTACAGAAATGTTTGTCACAGCAGAAAACCATCAGTGAGCCAATAGCTATGAAATACAGTATAAGTATGCAGTACACAATAAAATTGCTATAAATATCTAGAATAAGCAATAACTACTAAAAATAAGCAAAAAAACTGGCTACTTATTGCTATATATCACAGATCAGGTGCTCCTCCTCAGATAGCTCTGTTAATAATGGCTTAAACCCTCAAGTTAACTTCTTAAGTAACAGATAGTTGAAACCTGAAGCAACTTTAAAAAAACCTCATAAGAACCAATGAGGTACTTTCTCCAAGATGTAGACCTGGCAACCCAACTAGACAATGACCATAAACACTAAATTGTCACTGAACTGGGGATGGTCTTTGCTAACTAAGATGGCCCGGACAATGAGCTCAGAAAACAGCCTCTAACAAACAACTAGGCCCACAAACACAGTCAGGAATATGGGGAATATTACAGCTACTACCTAAACTATTTTAGGAAGAACACACTACAGAAATGTGTATCACAGCAGAAAACCATCAGTGAGCCAATAGCTATGAAATACAGTACACATATGCAGTATACAATAAAATTGCTATAAATATCTAGAATAAGCAATAACTACTAAAAATAAGCAAGAAACAGACTACTTATTCCTATATATCGCAGATCAGGTGCTCCTTCTCAGATAGCTCTGTGTGTAATGAAACTGGATAGTTCAGTTAAAGTACTTTGGCTTGTCTGTGATTTGAACCCGGGACCTCTCACAAGCGAAGCAAGAACCATACCCCTAGACCAGCTATCAATGTAACCTGCATGCTGTTGTAATGGCCACTGTGGTTCCATATGTGCATGCGTTCTGTTTGCTATGCAACTGTTCAAAATCTGTTGTTTTGGGTTAATGGGAATATCTATGCATGATGTTATTACTAATCCTGGAGTGTGCTGACTATTACTAACCCACATATGTTCTAAAACTGCAACAACATAGCACGTTTGGAAGGCTGGTCCCAGTGGACCCAGCTCTCTCACCTCATCTGGCCGTGGCACCAGGCCACAGCACGTCTGGGACCCACCCCAGGACCTCTTCGTCCTGTGATCCTGCTCCACCTTCGGGTGGAACTGCCTTAGGAGATGAGGCTCATCCCCCCGGGAGCAGGCACATACAGGATACCGTCACCCAAAGGCAAATCCAGGGATTGGTGCATAGCAAGCTCCAAAAGGAGTTTGAAGATCTGCTATGCCAGCTTGAGGGCTGCATGGCACAATTAGAGGGTCAGACTGCCCCTCCTGCTCAGCCCCCAGCACAGCCACCTTTGGAGCAGTGAAGGTGCAGTGGTGACTGCCTATGGGTAGGGACATCAGTCCCACTGTTTCTATGTGGGGTCTCATGGGCTTCCAATTTCCAAACACCCCTCTCTGTCCAAGGTGTTTACCCTCTCATGTATCATATACCACCGCTGTATGCTATCTTGTCTGTCTTGTCTGTCTTCCTACACAAACTACCTCCTCAAATATACCTACTATCCTTCCCCAACATCCCACTCTCACCTTAAAAAAAAGTGCAATCTGTTCCCAAAAAAAATCTTGCCCCATACATAGCTGTCCATTTCACACATATTTCCACCAGACACATGTAATCTGGTCTAATTGGCTTCACAACACATTATTGTTGTCCTCACCCTTCTCTCAGGGGTATGAGTGCCCAAATTTACCTCCAAATTCAGTATATATGCACAGATGCTGCTGTAGAAGAAATGGACAGCTATGGGTCTTCTCTACACCCATCCTGCACATCCCTAGCTATCTTCATATTGTTTCACTCTCTTCATGCCCCCCTGTCACCACTTTCCTATCACCACTTTTTTCTTTTCTTTTTAAGAAATTAGGGCAGGAGTAAGCAGTAGTAAGCAGGATTAAGCCTGTCTGTGCAATGCTAAGCAATGGCTACACAGATTAAGCACTTTTAAAGGTTGTCTGTAAGCATATTTAACCAGAAATTAGCATTGCTTATCACCATGCAAACCCATGCAAGCCCACTTACAACTGTTTAAAAGTGCCTTAATCACTATGTATCCAACAGCCCTTGTTCTGCCCAGCAACAAAATAATCAACCCTTCAAGGCTTGAACCCAGGACCCTGCACAGCAAGTTACTACTAAGTTATCTGAGCTCCAAAGTGTGGGGATGATTTCTCCAACATATGCAGGACAGTCAGTCTACCACAGGGAATGTACAATGTGGAAGCACTAAACATTCAAATGAAATACACACACACACACACACACACACACACACACACACACACACACACACACACACACACACGCACGCACACACACACACACACACACACACACATACATACATACATATATATATATATATATATATATATATATATATATATATATATATATATATAGATATACGGTTCCCGTTTACAAGCTCAAATTGCTACATGCTCAAAATGCAGAAACCCAAAACCAGAAGTCTGAAACCGCAGAATCTTGAAAGTGCAAAAGGCCAAAGTTCAAAATCACGAAACTATCACACGGTGGAGCTACGCAACATAAAAAGCTTAAAAATTATTAAAACAATTTATTAACTAACAATAACTCCTTCTCCATGCTTAAATGTTAAGTAAACAGCACCCAGTTCAACAAAACAACTTCAGTGCACAAACAACAAAATACGAGCACATCAGCTATCCAAACAATATCAGCATCTCTGTTAATCCACATGCTAGAAATCCAAAGTAAATAGTTATCAGTTTCTCCAAAAACAGAACTTATCTTCTTCTGCAATAGCAATACTTATCATCTTCTCTGCTGCTACAACAGTGACTTCCTTTACTCATGTAACATCACACATGAACTGACATGAACTGAAATGACCCATATACTCATACCCTTCACAATATCAGGTCTGTAAACAGAAAGATTACTCACATCAAATCTTCAGTAATCTGGCAATAGCCATCAGAAATTCAAAACAAGCATAAGTTGATCTATGTTGTAATACATGCTCAGATTTAGCATGGTGATGTAAAATCTTCCATTTGTTAGGTGGCGGAGGCATACCACAGCTCATACGAATCCTGAGCTCATCCACCCTATCCTGCTCTCTAGCCAACACTTTCATAAGTACTGATAGGTTGGTCTGTCTGTGCCCCAGCAAAGACTTTAGGCTATGGTGCCACGCCTCTACACTATTCTGTACGAGGCAAAAACAACATATTTAATACATCCACGCTCCAGAAAGATATTGGAAACAATGGGGGAAGCCAAGAAAATCCAGTAGTCCTAGTACAGAACTTACGAACCTTGCCGAGCACATACCAATAACAAAAGTATTGCAGCAGTTCCCTACCTTCAGCAGGAAAAACTGCTTTCAGTTAATCAAAACCACTCATTACATCACTCTCAAACAAAAATGCTAATGCGATCAGACATATCACATGCAACTGAAATAAAAAGTCTGTATTATACAGATATGCAAGTCCCAATTGTTGCACCTTTCTCCATATGTTCTGGGAGAATTGAAACAAGCATCCTTTAGTTGTAACACCCTGTAAATTTATCAGTATACTTCTTCTGGCTGCTATCTCGAAGTCACTCAACATGTACTGCACAGATATTTCAACCCCCTGATTGTCCATTAAGCGCAACACACAGCTCCACATGAAATTATACAATTTAAGTGGTTTCTTATTCATTATACAATACAATAACGGCACACTCTTATGGATCCCTCCGTATTTAATCAGCCCATGGATACTGTACAAATGCCGGCACAGTATCCCTTTATAAAAGAAAGTGCCATCAACAAGCCAAATAGTGGCAGTACTTAGATAAAGCAAATTTTGCTTCGTGGAAAACACCGCCATTGCTGTATCTGTGACAGTATCTACTATAATCTTACTGAGAAATACTCCAGACTTAGTTGCAAACTCATTCACATATATATCTTGCAACTTTGCAATGTGATTGCTACAACATTTTGATACCTTAAGTCGCATCTTTCCCACCTGCTGCACTAGTGCTTTATGAGCAGGCAAACTGGGAGCAATCACAGTAGAAGTTGACACCAACACATCGTCCACTAACAAACATGAAGTATCTCTGGAATTTCTCGCCTTCACCTTTAATGTATGGCATACTCTGTACTGCTCAACTTCAACAGGGACTCCAGGATGCATATGCCTCACTGACTTCAACAGCTTTTCCCCATTGGGCACACTCATAGACACAGCCCTACCTTTACATTTTTCACCACGTTTCCATTTACAGCACCAGTACGTCTTGTGTTTGTGGACCTTCTCTCTGTGTAACACATAGCCATCTAGCAATAGCAGCAGAGTTCCTTTCTGCGACAAGACAGTCACATAAATTTCACCAATTGAACCTGGGGCAGTGTAATCATTGTCTACAAGCTGCATTTCAATAAATGTATATAACACTCTGCAGTAAAAGATACTTGTGTTTGTTTT